>NC_025693.1:15709635-15710497 GCF_000633955.1 Camelina sativa
GGTGAAGATCATAAAATCGAGGAACCAAGGACCAGAGAAGTGGAGGTGACCGACGTTTTGTCAAGTGATGACGAGGGGATACCGACGTTTGTGGTAGAACCGATGTATGACCAAGACCCGATACCGAGTGACTTAGACCGAGAAGCTGAGGAAGGCGTAGAGCCGACAGTGGACGTGAGGCCAAGCGCTAGTACGAGCCGCGATGTGAGAAACCGAGGTGGACCTGACCGAGAGGAGCCGGATCTGTTGATGCCGAACCAAGTTGTACCAGACCCTGTGGAGTCAAACCAGATCGTGCTGAGGCGCGATAGTCCTATTCGAGCTGTACCACTTCAAGTGGTGTTTACTGATCNAGAGCGGGAACCAAGAGACCCATTTTGGGAGAGAAGTGATAGGATGGCCGCCCTAAGGAGAACGAACCGAGAACGTGTAAGGTTCGAGGAAGGAGAAAGTAGTACTAAGAGACCGAGGGTTTCGTATCAGGAATTCCAGGCGAGGGAACAGCCTGTGACCACACAGCCGAGGGGGCGATTGAGGACGAGAGCCACTGCTAGGAAGAGAGTAGTGTACCCCCAACAAGTTGTCAGGAGGAATGCGGCTTATTGCGATTTGTGTGAGGGATTTGGACATTGGACCAGGCACTGTTGGAGACCAGCGCTGAGGCGGATGTGTGATCCGACTAATGTGGAGTGCAAGTGGTGCAGAATGCGAGGGCACTTTGCCTTTCGCTGCCCAAACCCAGACCTTATGAGATACACGAGGCCGTGTGAAGTTTGTGGGATGTCGGGGCATTTGAATGCCCATTGTTGGAGGATGAGACCACGACATTTACCGATCCCCGAGCATGTTGTGTGTACCGAGT
>NC_025693.1:15710557-15716862 GCF_000633955.1 Camelina sativa
ATACTCTCGGACAGTATCGGACGGTCCTCTCGGCACTTCTCGGTCTTAGTCCGGAAACTCTCGACACTATCGGATACACCTCGGTCTTTCTAGGACAATTCTCTTGATCCTTTAGCTTCTCCCGATCCTCTCAGTCATTACCCGGACAACTCTCGGTCCTTCGGACGACTCGGACGGTACGTCGCGGTCAACTCGGCCATTTCTCAATTCCCTCATAATTTCTCGGAGTTGTCTTCAACAATTCTTTTAATCTCCTTCTTGGCTTCCTTTCTTGGTATTTTGGCCTTGGGATTTCATTTTACAATTTACCCCTTGGTGAGGGTCACTACACCGGAACTTTGCGATGCGGATCGATGGTGGACTCGAGGGCTTGCGGTAAAGAACTCGATGGTTGCAAAGGAAATGGAACGATGGAAATGAATGATGGGAAAAGAGATTGATCGAGTGACGACACAAGAGGCTTGGCTCTCCTCTAGATACGGTCGCAAACAACGGCAAGTCCGGCTTGAGGTTGTTAGGGTTCTTCCTTAGAACAATCCCGGAATTGTCTAGAGAAAGGATGAGACAAGATCAAAGAATCTCTCTTTGAGAAAAGTTTTATTTTCATTCAATTCTAAAGGAGAACAAAGGCTAAGAGAGGGTTTAAATACTTAGGTCGAGAGAGGGCTTAAGGGACACGCGGATTCATAATGATCCGCACACTTGTCCTTAGACGTGTTCTCCTTGTAAATGGAACACGTCGCCTCTAAGACTTTCAACACAAAACTCTCAACGTTCAAAAGAAGGAGTATTCCCAAGTTCAAATTTAAACCAAAAGATAAGAGGGAGAAGGATAACCGCCTTGGCCTTGACGCGGGAAGCGACTTAGCCTTAGGGCGTTGTACACCAAGCTCAATGCCTCATTAAAACCTTCTCTGATAAACCCAATGGGAAAAACCCAGAGTAAGGAAAAAGAGTACACATCCTTGCTTAAGTGAATTTGGTGTCTTCACTCTTGGGTAAGAGTGAAGAAGAATCGAACCGAGTCTTCAAAGTCTTCATGGGTCAATGGGCGCTGGACGAATGATCGGACGAACAGGTTGATCCGTTGCTTGGCCGCCTTTGCTGAGCTCCTTGATCGTGTGGTGGCTCCTGGGAGGATCGCTGGTGCCGTGGCCGCTTGCGTCTTGGCTACCTCCGATGCGTCTCGGCTACCTCCGATGCGTCTCGGCTACCTCTAATGCGTCTCGGTCTCGAGCCTCGATCACGGTCGGCGTCTCTAGGTCATCTTAGTCGGGCTCCCGTCCTTGGATCACATCATTGTATATCTCCATCAAACATCCAAAAATAATTTTCAGCAAGGTGACATGTGATAATGGGCAGAAATATTGGCAGGCGTCTGTACACAACAGCCTGAAGAGAAGAGTGATTCATTGTTGGTACTACAGGAAATTTGGTCATATCAAAGCTCAGTGCTACAGGTTCTTGAATAGGGTAACACAAGTCATGAGACGGACGATGTAGTGACCCTCACTAAGGGTAGAAATCCCAAAATTAGCGGGAGTAAAACAAAGAAGAACGACCACAATAAGTCCGAGTAAAAATTCATGAATCGGAGAATGGCCGAGCCAATACTGAAGTGACTGGAGGTGTGATCGAGACCTTAAGGCTGGTCGAAAATTGTCAGTCTATGCGGAAATAACATTCGCGGAAAGTCAGGTAAGTACCGGGAAGAGTACCGAGACATCCAAGGAGTGGTCGAGACAATCTGTCGAGATGGTCGAGAAAAGTGGTCGAGACAATCTGTCGAGATGGTCGAGAAAATTGGTCAAGGAAATCCATCGAGAGAGTCGAAGGAATCGAAAATGTCCGAGAAACGCCGAGAGAACCAACGATGTCCGAGGCATCGAGAACATTGTCCGGATATTGGTCGNGCGAGAATGATTTGGATGTCGGGATTGAGGATGGTGTGTTAGGTGCTAATGACACCGAGTTGTCTATCGNGGAGAGTGCCGATAGTTGCGTCCGAGCGATATCGAGAAAATTCGAAGGTTGTCGAAAACGACGGACGAGGAGGACGGAGCTGGTCGAGAAAACGCGGAAAACATATTTTCCCAATGAACTGACCAATCACTTTACATGCAAGGCATGCAGAAATAATTTTGGTGGTTTAAGAAGAATGGCGCGAGGAGATTGGGCGGTGTAATGCACGCGCCACATGCAGCCAAACTTTTGCCATTTGTCCAATTCCACTAAGGGAAGAAGGAGAGAAGTCGAGCCTATAAATAGGGGCTTAGTGGCTTCATTTGGGAAATTTCTCTCATTTCACTCATTCCACTCAAACGAAAAAGCTTGCTTCTCTCTCTAAATCTAGAGAGAGAGTGTCAAGAGAGAGAGCTTGACGATAAAGATTGCCGAGAGAGTTGGGGAGATCGTCGAGAAGGAGATCAAAGCGAGGTGCTGCTTGTGTCGACAGAAATTGTCGAGGGAGTCGAGGATTTGCGGTGAAGCTGATCGAGGAGCTGTCAAGCGCGAAGGAAATTGTCTGATCCGCGGTGCCGTGAAGTCCAATCATCACCGATCGCGTCAAGGTGAGTTCTGCGGTAATTGTTTGTTGCATGTAGACTAGATTCTTGGTAGAATCAGTTAAATTGTTGCATGCATAAACTTGGTAGGATTCACGCTAGATTCATGTTAAAGATTACATCGAATTTGAGCTAGGAATCATCATGCAAGATCGCGAATGAATTTGGATGCATTTTAAGCAATTTTGGACTTGCATAAAAATTTGGGTTTAGTCGCATGCATGATCGAACCTAGTTTTACTTGAATTTATTCTTGTTGAAAAACCGGTTTCATGCATGATTAAATGATTAAGTATTTTGCAATATATTGCATAATTTTAATCGAGGTTAAGACATGCTTAAATGAACCTTAAGGATTTAAATGATTAAAACGAATAGGTTGCATGTAAAGTGGGAGCTAGAGATTTAAATGGTTAAATCATAAACGGTTGCATGCATAGTCAAACTTGTTGCATTAACTTGCTTAAGTTGCTTATATTGCTTGCATGCATGTAGAATAATCTTAAGTTGCTTGATTTATTTTCTTGCTTCTTGTTGATTATTCCATGTTAATTTTCTTGCTTGATTTCATGCTAATGTGCTTGATTTATCAATGCTTGAACTTGTGGTTGTGTGTTTTAATTTTAGCTTAGCCTCTCGAATTTGTTTCTTGAGTCTTAGCTAGTGTAGTGTGTCGATAATTCTGGTTCCATAAGCGTTGTCACGCGTGAGTTCCCGACGACCACTCACGCGGGGACACTGTCATGGCTAGCTAGCTACTAGCGTGACCGCTGCATGACGATGTAGCTAAGTTGCGGGCTCATTGCTGGTGACCTTTGTGGTCTCGGCATGGGAGATGGTACGGAACAGAACAGATTATCGAAGGGCCCTAGATGTAAAGAGTTAGAACATTCAAGTATCCCTTGTCTAAGTCTATTCGTCTTTACATGCGTGTGTTTTCTAAGAGTTAGGATAGTTCAAGTATCCCTTGTTTATTCTAGTCGTCTTAGAGAGTTGCGTTTGGTTCAAGAGTCTAAGTGTTCTTTAGTCGTCTTGTGTTGTGTATAGCGATGTCTAGATCATCGAGTCAAGTCGTTGAATCTAACTTTTCTCGCTTGTGTATGGTTTAAATTGCTTCCGCTATGGCTTTTGTTGCGTTGCTTTGATTACTTGCTAGCTTGTTTGCCTTGCTTGTTTTCTTTGCTTGCCGGGGTAGTTGGGTTGGGAAGTTAGTATCCTGTTTAGGAGAAAGGGGTACCCAGGCTCACTGAGTAATCTTAGATTACTCATGATAATATTTTGGTCTTGCAGGGAAGCCTAAGCGAGTTTAGAGCCGGAGCAAACATTAGGGTACCGGATAGGGTTTTACGTGTTCTTTGTAAAATCTTATATTTTGTAAACGGTTATGTTTATTTTCCCGACTATCTTTATATATTGCTTTAATGATTTATTTATGATGAATTATTTTATTAAAGTGATATATACGGTTTTCAGGAAAACATGGCAAGTTGCAAACGATACTCGGCCTTGTCCGGGCCAACACAACGCGTGCTGTGGGACGCAAGGGTTGCAAAGCCTAAGCGAACCTCGGCCGTGGGCGGAGTCGCGTCCAGGAGGACTGGTCGGGAAGCTGCAGCTTCCGTCCCTCGACCGGACCACCAGGGTGCGGTTCCCACAACAAGTAGCGTCTCGGCGCCATCCGATGGCCTCCGTGGTCATAGAGCGGTTCAGGGGCGTTACAACGGTGGTATCAGAGCGGTGTTTTCGAACCCGCGAGCACTTGTGCATTTCAAAGTTTTATCGATTAAATGTGTCGCAAGAAACATTAGAAACTTTTATCCGGTGGTTTGCTTGTCTAGTTCTAGGGTGAACCGTAGATTGGACTAAGCATCTGACCTTGTTTCTTGTGGGTTTTAGAATGTCTTCAGGTGATTCAGGTTGCGGAGACGGTTCAGGGAGTGAGGGGCCGAGACATGAGGATTTTGGGCATCACAATGGATATTTGTCGACGGAGTCGGAGAGTAGCCATGAGCCAATTGACCCGGAAACTTGGAGTGTGGACGGGCTATTGGGCGAGAATGATTTGGATGTCGGGATTGAGGATGGTGTGTTAGGTGCTAATGACACCGAGTTGTCTATCGAGACTGATCCATCGGAGTGTTCGGACGAACCAGAGGAGATGGAAGCGGATCAGGATGATCAAACGATCGTATTGAAGGTGGGCGAGTCGAGCCGTGTCCAAGTGAGGATAGACGCTCAAGGAAACTTTCAGACCGTGCCAGTTGGAGAGCATGGAGAAGCAGCGTCTAAGTTTGCCGAGAGACTGCAGAAATTGTTGTAGGAGCTCGTGGAGGAGCAGAATGATGATACCAATCCCGAGGAGTTTATGCGAGAGTACCCGGATACAGTCGAGAGGATCCTTAACTTCTTGACAGAAGCGTAAGGGGATGGAGAAGAAGCTAATGTTGAAGCGAACGGGATAACACCCGAGACTGGAGATAGCCGTACAGAGCAGCCGGTAGAGGAGAGGCCGGAGATGGTCGCGAGGATCATGTTTGTACTGAACGAGTTGCAATCACCGCAGAGAGCGGGTGAGGGTGTGGTTGAGCCGATAGTGTCGGAAACCGCGAGAGAAAGAGGTGAAGGTGGTGAAGATCATAAAATCGAGNATCCGATGGCCTCCGTGGTCATAGAGCGGTTCAGGGGCGTTACAACGGTGGTATCAGAGCGGTGTTTTCGAACCCGCGAGCACTTGTGCATTTCAAAGTTTTATCGATTAAATGTGTCGCAAGAAACATTAGAAACTTTTATCCGGTGGTTTGCTTGTCTAGTTCTAGGGTGAACCGTAGATTGGACTNGGGCTTAGTGGCTTCATTTGGGAAATTTCTCTCATTTCACTCATTCCACTCAAACGAAAAAGCTTGCTTCTCTCTCTAAATCTAGAGAGAGAGTGTCAAGAGAGAGAGCTTGACGATAAAGATTGCCGAGAGAGTTGGGGAGATCGTCGAGAAGGAGATCAAAGCGAGGTGCTGCTTGTGTCGACAGAAATTGTCGAGGGAGTCGAGGATTTGCGGTGAAGCTGATCGAGGAGCTGTCAAGCGCGAAGGAAATTGTCTGATCCGCGGCGCCGTGAAGTCCAATCATCACCGATCGCGTCAAGGTGAGTTCTGTGGTAATTGTTTGTTGCATGTAGACTAGATTCTTGGTAGAATCAGTTAAATTGTTGCATGCATAAACTTGGTAGGATTCACGCTAGATTCATGTTAAAGATTACATCAAAATTGAGCTAGGAATCACCATGCAAGACTTTAGGTGAATTTGGTTGCAGTTTAAGCAATTTTGGACTTGCATAAAATTTGGGTTTAGTCGCATGCATGATCGAACATAGTTTTACTTGAATTTATTCTTGTTGAAAACCGGTTTCATGCATGATTAAATGATTAAGTATTTTGCAATATATTGCATAATTTTAATCGAGGTTAAAGACATGCTTAAATGAACCTTAAGGATTTAAATGATTAAAACGAATAGGTTGCATGTAAAGTGGGAGTTAGAGACTTAAATGGTTAAATCATAAACGGTTGCATGCATAGTCGAACTTGTTGCATTAACATGTTTAAGTTGCTTATATTGCTTGCATGCATGTAGAATAATCTTAAGTTGCTTGATTTATTTTCTTGCTTCTTGTTGATTACTTCATGTTATATTGTTTGCATGCATGTAGAATAATCTTAAGTTGCTTGATTTATTTTCTTGCTTCTT
>NC_025693.1:15717913-15767919 GCF_000633955.1 Camelina sativa
CGGTGCAAATAATTGAAAATGGCGAAACAGTTTGGGAAAGGCAAACCCAACATGAGCAAGAAAGTGGCAAAAACAAACTAAGAAGATCGGATCAAGCGCGATCAAGAAAATGCAAAAGTAATGCATGATCCAAGTATTAAGTGCACAAGAGGGTGCAAGAAGATAATACATGGGAGGAGAAGTTGTCTACGAATAGACTAGAGGGTGCAAGAAAATAATGGATAACAAAGACAAAGAAGCCAATCTTGTGCTAGGTGTCGAAACAAGTGCGATTCTATTGAGCCAAACTTGGAAAAGAACTAAGAAGGTAACAAAATTTGGAGAAAAACCAAGGAGTTGGGAGATAGAGGTCAACAATAAAGTTGAAGATATTACATCAAAGTAATGGCGTGGAAGCTAAAAGAATCAGAAAAGTTTTGTAATCGGATCAAGGCGTGAAAGGAGTCTGAGTGGACCAGAATAATTACCAAGGCAAAGAGTCAAGAAAAAGCTGAAGAAAGAGAAGTAGTGAATCAAAGAAGTTAATACTCAAAGCGAGATCGAAAAATTTGAGAGACCAAGTAAGTGCTGGAGATGAAGAAGCTTTCCAAAAGCATCAGCAAACGGTGTAAGTGGTACAAGTATGAAACAAGACTATGGGGACGAAAGAACCAAGGAAAAGAGAGTTCCAATAAAAATGTTGGCGTAGTGGTAATCACAAGACGCGGACACTTGTGTGGAGAAGTGTCGATATCTCAAGGAGAGGAGCAGAAGAAGTTTGAGAATTCGGGGACGAATTCTTATAAGAGGGGGAGAATGTAGTGACCCTCACTAAGGGTAGAAATCCCAAAATAAAAATTCGAGGAAATGGCCCAGAAAAGACTTAAGGAAGTAGCGGGAGTAAAACAAAGAAGAACGACCACAATAAGTCCGAGGAAAAATTCATGAATCGGAGAATGGCCGAGCCAATACTGAAGTGACTGGAGATGCGATCGAGACCTTAAGGCTGGTCGAAAATTATCAGTCTATGCGGAAATGGCATCCGCGGAAAGTCGAGTAAGTACCGGGAAGAGTACCGAGACATCCAAGGAGTGGTCGAGACAATCTGTCGAGATGATCGAGAAAAGTGGTCGAGACAATCTGTCGAGATGATCGAGAAAAATGGTCGAGAAAATCTGTCGAGATGATCGAGAAAATTGGTCGAGAAAATCCATCGAGAGAGTCGAAGGAGTCGAAAATGTCCGAGGAACGCCGAGAGAACCAACGATGTCCGAGGCATCGAGAATATTGTCTGGATATTGGTCGAAAGAGCCGATAGCATCCGAAGCATCGAGAGAATTTTCCGGAACTGGTCGAAGGATTATCGACGATGGTCGAGAACTGTCGAGAGTGCCGATAGTCGCGTCCGAGCGATATCGAGAAATCCGAGGATTGTCGAAAGCGTCGGACGAGGAGGACGGAGCTGGTCGAGAAAACGCGGAAAACATGCTTTCCCAAGGAATTGACCAATCAGCTTACATGCAAGGCATGCAGAGATAATTTTGGTGGTTTAAGAAGAATGGCGCGAGGAGATTGGGCAGTGTAATGCACGCGCCACATGCAGCCAAACTTTTGCCATTTGTCAAATTCCACTAAGGGAAGAAGGAGAGAAGTCGAGCCTATAAATATGGGCTTAGTGGCTTCATTTGGGAAATTTCTCTCATTTCTCTCATTCCACTCAAACGAAAAAGCTTGCTTCTCTCTCTAAATCTAGAGAGAGTGTGTCGAGAGAGGGAGGGTTTGTCGACAAAGATTGCCGAGAGAGTTGAGGGAGATCGTCGAGAAGGAGATCAAAGCGAGGTGCTGCTTGTGTCGACAAAAATTGTCGAGGGAGTCGAGGATTTTCGGTGAAGCTGAACGAGGAGCTGTCAAGCGCGAAGGAATTGTCTGATCCGCGGTGCCGTGAAGTCCAAATATCACCGATCGCGTCAAGGTGAGTTCTGCGGTAATTGTTTGTTGCATGTAGACTAGATTCTTGGTAGAATCAGTTAAATTGTTGCATGCATAAACTTGGTAGGATTCACGCTAGATTCATGTTAAAGATTACATCGAATTTGAGCTAGGAATCACCATGCAAGATCGCGAATGAATTTGGATGCATTTTAAGCAATTTTGGACTTGCATTAAAATTTGGGTTTAGTCGCATGCATGATCGAACCTAGTTTTACTTGAATTTATTCTTGTTGAAAAACCGGTTTCATGCATGATTAAATGATTAAGTATTTTGCAATATATTGCATAATTTTAATCGAGGTTAAGACATGCTTAAATGAACCTTAAGGATTTAAATGATTAAAACGAATAGGTTGCATGTAAAGTGGGAGCTAGAGATTTAAATGGTTAAATCATAAACGGTTGCATGCATAGTCAAACTTGTTGCATTAACTTGCTTAAGTTGCTTATATTGCTTGCATGCATGTAGAATAATCTTAAGTTGCTTGATTTATTTTCTTGCTTCTTGTTGATTATTCCATGTTAATTTTCTTGCTTGATTTCATGCTAATGTGCTTGATTTATCAATGCTTGAACTTGTGGTTGTGTGTTTTAATTTTAGCTTAGCCTCTCGAATTTGTTTCTTGAGTCTTAGCTAGTGTAGTGTGTCGATAATTCTGGTTCCATAAGCATTGTCACACGTGAGTTCCCGACGACCACTCACGCGGGGACACTGTCATGGCTAGCTAGCTACTAGCGTGACCGCTGCATGACGATGTAGCTAAGTTGCGGGCTCATTGCTGGTGACCTTTGTGGTCTCGGCATGGGAGATGGTACGGAACAGAACAGATTATCGAAGGGCCCTAGATGTAAAGAGTTAGAACATTCAAGTATCCCTTGTCTAAGTCTATTCGTCTTTACATGCGTGTGTTTTCTAAGAGTTAGGATAGTTCAAGTATCCCTTGTTTATTCTAGTCGTCTTAGAGAGTTGCGTTTGGTTCAAGAGTCTAAGTGTTCTTTAGTCGTCTTGTGTTGTGTATAGCGATGTCTAGATCATCGAGTCAAGTCGTTGAATCTAACTTTTCTCGCTTGTGTATGGTTTAAATTGCTTCCGCTATGGCTTTTGTTGCGTTGCTTTGATTACTTGCTAGCTTGTTTGCCTTGCTTGTTTTCTTTGCTTGCCGGGGTAGTTGGGTTGGGAAGTTAGTATCCTGTTTAGGAGAAAGGGGTACCCAGGCTCACTGAGTAATCTTAGATTACTCATGATAATATTTTGGTCTTGCAGGGAAGCCTAAGCGAGTTTAGAGCCGGAGCAAACATTAGGGTACCGGATAGGGTTTTACGTGTTCTTTGTAAAATCTTATATTTTGTAAACGGTTATGTTTATTTTCCCGACTATCTTTATATATTGCTTTAATGATTTATTTATGATGAATTATTTTATTAAAGTGATATATATGGTTTTCAGGAAAACATGGCAAGTTGCAAACGATACTCGGCCTTGTCCGGGCCAACACAACGCGTGCTGTGGGACGCAAGGGTTGCAAAGCCTAAGCGAACCTCGGCCGTGGGCGGAGTCACGTCCAGGAGGACTGGTCGGGAAGCTGCAGCTTCCGTCCCTCGACCGGACCACCAGGGTGCGGTTCTCACAACAAGTAGCGTCTCGGCGCTGTCCGATGGCCTCCGTGGTCATAGAGCGGTTCGGGGGCGTTACAGACGAAGTATTACAAAGATGCTCAAAGATCCAATCAAGTTTGGATCAAGAAGCAGGATTTATAGTGTCCTCATTGACTACACAACACATGCATCAAGGGACATAGTCTGAAAGTGGCTACTCAAGGCACCAGAGAGGTGTTTAACAGAGAAAAAAAAACTAAGACATAGGTATGTGAAATTCCAAGATATAGGTCAAACATTGGAGAACCAGATATTGAGCCAAAGGATGTCGTCTCAGAAACCAAATACTAAGAAGAAAGACGATTGTCTGTTTGACGACTAATTGAAGTCTTGTGATGATGGTTGATACTTCAAGATGTTGTTCAAGGTAAACTTGAGCTAAGTATAGGAACAAAGGATCTTTATGAAACGACCGCACCCAGATTCCCAATCCTCACATAGGATCCATGAGAAGCGATCTCATCGGAACCCCATAATTCCGACAAGACAACCGGCGTAGAAATCGCTTCTTACAAAAACTTCCATAAATACACCAAACACCACCTTATCTAGTTACTGAGTCGCACAACCAACCACCCCTAGCGACCGAGTAACAAGAAAGGTGGACTGGAATATTTGATTCCGTCCAGCCACGGACAACACTCCCCCACAATTATTATAACTCACTATCAACTCCTCTAGTGTTGAACGATACCTCCACCTGGTGTCGAACATCACCCATCACACCACTTGCGAACCAACACACACACCAACGCTCACAGCATCACTTCTGTCAATCTCTCCTCATCTAAATCTAACTCCAGCTGTCCTCCTAGGACCCAAATACACAACAACATGCTAGTGTCGACCGACACCACCTTGGTGTCGCTCGACACCCCAACTTTACCACAAAACCGTCTATACCAGACCACAATACAAACACTTGATTAAATCACAAACCCACCGTTGGATATGAAGCTTATAGCACCACGAAGCTACCTACTAAAATTCAGCCAAATCGGACTCCGTTTCATTCTCCAAACATTGCCCCGAAGTAACCCTCTCGAACCAGTTCGCGCTGTTCATCCGCAGGTGTTGGTGTCGGCCGACAACACAATGGTGTCGAATGACACCAACCCAGAAATCATGATCCGAACCTCTCTTCAAGCTCCTTCTCGCTGCAAAACCCTAATCCTTCACAACCATCTATTCCTTAATCGATTAAACATCAAACAACATGACTTACTCTGGTTTCTTGCTATTAAAAGTGTAATATAACAGCAAGCTTGGATCTTGCTCTGATCAAATGAACAGTAATGTCTTTCTTAGGATGTCCATGGAAGAATTCATGCAGAGGGGTAATAATGCAGTTTATCATAGATGATTTTATTATCCGGCTGGGTCAAAAAAATTAAATACACTAAAATATATAAAATACAAATTTTGAAAATTAAGTTAAATCATCCATATAAATATAAAATGTAATATTGGATCAAATCATGCACCAATTGAAAAGCTTAAGAAAATTATATTAATTTTTTATTTTGATTCTCTTTTTTTTTATTATTATGTTAATACGCTATCAAATCATTCTTCAAACTTTGTATATTTTAATCCCTTTTCTGAATAAATTTCTTTTTACTACATGTTTACAATAATTAATAATTGCAATTAAATTGCTTATATTTTTTATAAGTTTTTCCTTTTTCCTTTTAAAAAAAATTAATAACATAGAAAATTGTTATATTTTCAAAAAAATTATTAATTAGATGTGTAATTCCTATTGCTTTTTAAAAAAAATCTTGTGTGGAATTTTGACATGTCGAATTCTTATTGGTTGTTTAAAATCTCATTTGGACGCCTTAAGGAACTTATATTTTCTACTTTTTATTAGTATATAGATTGTTAAATAAATTGTTATTTAAACTATGTTTTCTAGTATAAACTGTTACATTGAATAATTTATTTTCTAACTTTAGAATAAATAATCAAAACACGCTAAGCAAAACTTTTAATATTGCCAACAATTTATTAAGGGGATGTATTCAACTTGACATTTTAAGTGATTTGTGTAAAAGTTACAAATCCTATGTTATTCAATCATCCCCTATATATTAATAGAGAAACATTTTGACAAAAAAAAGTGAGGTGTCAGCATTACACAGCTCATGACACTCTTTCCTTTATTTGTCATCAGTTTTTAAAAATATTTACATTTATTACTATTGTATTTTTTAAAAAAATACAATTAACATCCAAAATTAAATTTTTATATTATCTTTCTAACTTAATTATATCCTTTAGTTATATTTTCATAAATTCTTTAAAATAAATTTTAAGAACCTTTGTTCATATAATATAATAATATAAGATTGATATTATAATAACTCTCACGGATTAAATTTTAATTATTATACAAATTTTTTTATAGATATATACTATACAATCGAATTTTAAATATTTCAATTACCCATAAATATAATAGATTTTGTAAATAAAAATTACAATAAAAACATTAAATAATTATTTTATACCGCACTATGTGAGGGTTGTTACCTAGTGTATTTTAAAAAGTCTCCTAAAATCCATTGTTCTTTTAATAACATATCTACAGGTCCTTAAGATGAACGCCAACATATGCTTGGTCTTTGTTTCAGTCATATATCGCTGTCGAATTGATGGCTACTAGGACACACTTTTTGCTAACAAGCATTGAGAATTCTATTGTGATTGTTATATCAAGAAAACAATTGATTTAATCTTTGTAGATGCTGCAGCAGTGTTTTAAAATTGTGAGATTGTGGAGCGAAAGCCTATCAACGGACAGAGCAACGTGCTGACAGCTCAAGGACGCCCGACCAAAAACTCTGGTTTCTTCCTTTAAAAAGTGTTATATAACAGCAAGCTCGGATCTTGCTCCGATCAAATGAACAGTAATGTCTTTCTTAGGATGTCCATTAAAGAATTTTTGCAGAGTGGTAATAATGCAGTCTTTCATAGATGATTTTATTGATCCGGCTGGGTGGAGTTTTTTTTTAATTCATTAAAATATATAAAATATAAATTTTGAAAATTAAGTTAAATCATCCATATGAATATAAAATGTAATATTGGATCACATCATTCACCAATTGAAAAGGTTAAGAAAATTATATTAATTTTTTATTTTGATTCTCTTATTTTTTTTCTTATATTATGTTAATACGCTATCAAATCTGTAACGCCCTGACCGCCACTTTTTAGTGGGCCCCATGTCCAATCTCAGTCCATGGACCCACCTTCTTTAATAGATATCACGACCTCTCACTAGGTCCGTGAGCTCATCTCTATCCGACAGTCGGTTTGCTACGTCCGAAAGACTTTAAAAACTTGTTACCGTCCCTACAAATCACCACATGTTTTCTCCCTGTGTTTTGTCCTCATTCGAACTGTTTCGACATTCACTTCCCGGAATGTCACCCATCCTGAGACTACTCCAGCTCAAGCATGCTTAACTATAGAGTTTTCTTAGGACCCTTCACCAAAAAGATAAGTGCACTTTGGTGAAATAGGCGGTCAAATCAATTCTTTTAAACCTCTCCGCATCTCCTTGAAACCGGGGTTTCACAAAATCATTAATCAAACTTTGTATACTTTAATCACTTTTCTGTATAAATTTCTTTTTACTTCATGTTTACAATAATTAACAATTGCAATTAAATTGCTTATATGTTCTTTATTAGTTGCATATACTTTCCTATTAAAATTAGTAATATAATAAATTACTTTCCTATTAAAATTAGTAATTTAATAGATTACTGTTCATTTAAAATTTTTATTTTAAAGATTTTTTAATTTTTTATATAATTTTTAAGTATAATTGTTTCACATATGTCAAAATAGTATTGATATACTTGACACTTTGACATGTGTCACAATTATATGAGTTACCAACTTTGAAAACTAAGCTTTATGTAATAAGATTAGCATTTATCTTTCTTTTTTTTTTCTGGTCAAAGACTACTATAACATTGGAAACCCATCTTACTATGGTATATAATCTATTAGCATTTAAACCTGAAGATATCTTTTAGCCTATATAAATCTCTTCTAAGTTGTCAAACAGAAAAATGGTTATATCCGTAAAAAAGAAATGATAGTGGTCTTATTGGAGTATTACTTCGTGTTGACTCATCATATGAAAGATTTAATTCTATGATTACAAAAAGAGAGATCAACTCCATATGCACCAAAAGAAAAGAACTTTATTTACTCTGTTTTGAGCTTCTAAAACCAACAGCTGAAATTACAACATTATATTTTTTTGGTCTCACCAAATTTTTATCAATTATCAACCTCGAAATATATCATATACGCTGAAACAATTGAAATTATTCGCGTACAACACAGCTGATTTTCGTTCTCATAAGTTGCATTGAAAATTATGACCATACATAGCAAAAGCATAAGAGTCATGTAATATACGGTTGACAAAACTTAAGTAGAAGAAACTGGAATTAATTGGTTTTGCACACACTTAAGTCTTCTGTGTTTGTTAAAACACAGATGCTTAGCTTAGCCTTAGCTCATGAACAGTCTCCATACCAGAAGCCATGTGTTGTCAAGGACAACACATAGCAACAAGCCGTCACAGTGAAACACTTAAGATATCCTCACTTGATCAAGTAAATCTACCTGCTTTATTGCTGGGTCAACCAAGTCTTCGCCGTCGTCTTCGTTTTGGATTCCGTTGATACTGAATCTCACAAAACAAACTCTATAATCCATCATCATGTACAAGCTACATGGCAATCAAACACGAATAAACATCAGTTACAACTAAAATTGATAAACTGGGACATTTACAAGGCAGTTAAATCATTACAAGGGAGCTACCTTATTGAGATGGATGACAAATGAATATATATATTGTAAGTTGTGGCTCTAATGTTGTCTTCAAGGTTGTATCTAAGTGTGGAAGAGACTCTCGAGGAAGCAGAGGATTAGCTCAAGTAGCTTTCAAGTCAAGCATGTGACTCGCACGTGGAACAGAAGACTGATACGCCAAAGTCAATGAGGGTAGTTTCGTCTTTTCTATTATTACTCTCTCTTTGATCTTTATCTTCTTAGACGAGAGAACTCGAAGGGTTGTTACAGAAGTGAGAGAAATCAGTTAGAGAGAGAGAAGAGAGAGAAATCTTGAGAGACTTGTAATCGAGAACAGTTACCACAAAGGATCTAGTGGATTCCGGAGTTCTATCTCCGGCAAGACGTAGGGTTTCTGGTTAAGGAGCGTGAACTCGTTAAATTCTCGTGTGTCGTTCTTTACTCTTTCTCTTTCAGTTTATTTCTTAATTCGAATTCGATTAGATCCAGACGAAGACATTCGATTCATATTTCTACGATCGGTTAACAACCTCACAAATTGGTATCAGAGCTTGCGGTGGTTGAGCGGTAGTGAATCGGATATGTCTGTGGTTCCGATTGCGGTGTTCGATGGATCCGGTGACTTCTCTCTGTGGAAGACAAGGATAAGAGCTCATCTGAGCGTGACTGGATTAAAAGATGTGTTGGTAGAGAAAGATCCGTCTCCGCCACTTACGGAGGAAGAACCACAAGATCCAGAGAAGAAAAAGAAACGTGAAGCCGATGATGCGGCAAGATTGGAGAGGTGCGATAAGGCAAAGAACGTGATCTTCCTAAACGTTGCAGATAAGGTTTTGCGGAACATTGAATTGTGCGAAACCGCAGCTGAGGCTTGGATTACTCTTGACAAGATGTTCATGCCGACGTCTCTTCCTCACCGAGTATATTCACAGCTGAACTTCTATACTTTCAAGATGCAGGAGAACAAGAAGATTGATGACAACATCGATGATTTTCTCAAGATTGTGGCTGATCTGAATCACTTGCAGATCGAGGTATCGGATGAGGTACAAGCGATTATCCTGTTAAGTTCTTTGCCTGTAAGATTTGATAGCTTGGTGGAAACCTTGAAGTATAGCACTGGTAGAGAGAAATTAAGATTGGATGATGTAATGGTAGCTGCAAGGGATAAAGAAAGAGAGGTAGCTCAGAATAGTAAGTCTGTTGGGGAGGGACACTTTGCTAGAGGAAGATCCGAAGAAAAATATAATGGTCAGGCAAATAAGGGAAGAGGTAGATCTCGGTCCAAGTCGAAAGATAGGAAAAGAATCTGTTGGATATGCGGTAAGGAGGGACATTTCAAAAAGCAATGTTACAAGTGGCTCGAGAGGAACAAGAGCAAGACGCAGAACTCAGACAAAGGAGAAGCAGGAATTGCTAAGTCAAGTTCTGAGCATGATCCAGCCTGAGCATGATCCAGCAATGGTGTTAATGGCAGTTGAAGAAAGTCTTTCGGCATCGGTTGATAAATCTGAAGAATGGATATTGGATACTGGTTGTTCATTTCATATGACACCAAGGAGGGAGTTGTTTTCTGATTTCAAGGAAGTGAAATCCGGTTATTTGAAGATGGGGAATGACACCTTTTCCCAAGTAAAAGGGGATGGTAGTGTTAAAATCAGGAATTCTGATTGGACTTCTGTTGTGCTTACAGATGTGAGATACATGCCAACAATGTCTCGCAACTTGATCTCACTAGGGACGTTGGAGGATAAGGGATGTTGGTTTAAATCCCAGAATGGAGTTCTGAAGATAGTCATGGGTTGCTCGACACTGCTTAGAGGACTGAAGAGGAATGCTTTGTATATCTTACAAGGTAAAGCAGAAGTGTCAGAATCTCATGTATCTGAATCTCCGAGAGATGAGACAACCTTGTGGCACAGTAGACTGGGTCACATGAGTCAGAAGGGACTAGAGATATTAGTCAAGAAGGGCTGCTTAGAGAAGGAAGTCATATAGGAGCTTAAGTTTTGCGAGTATTGTGTCTTTGGCAAGAATCACAGAGTTAGTTTTGCTCCAGCTCAGCATGTGTCAAAGGAGAAGTTAGCTTATGTACATTCCGACTTATGGGGGTCTCCTCACAATCCAATGTCTCTTGGGAATTGCCAGTACTTTATCTCTTTTATTGACGATTTCTCAAGGAAGGTTTGGATATACTTTCTGAAACGAAAAGATGAAGCATTTGAGAAGTTTGTGGACTGGAAGGAGATGGTAGAAGTCCGAGAAGAAAGTGAAGAAACTTAGAACAGATAATGGATTGGAATACTGCAATCAGTATTTTGATAAGTTTTGCCGTGATGAAGGAATAGTACGACACAAGACTTGTGCATACACGCCACAGCAGAATGGCGTAGCTTAGCGTTTGAATCGAACAATAATGGACAAGGTTCGTATCATGTTGAGTGAGAGTGGTATGGAGAAGAAGTTTTGGGCAGAAGCAGCATCAACTGCAGTCTATTTGATCAACAGATCACCCTTAACTGCGATAGATTTCGATTTGCCAGAGGAGAGATGGACTTCGAGTTTACCAGACTTAAGTAGGTTGAGGAAGTTTGGTTGTTTGGCTTATATCCACACTGATCAAAGAAAGTTGAATCCACGGGCTCCCAGAGGAAGGTAAGTGTGTTATAAGCAGGAATGTGATTTTCAGAGAGGAGATTGTGTACAAAGATCGAAGCAAGGATTCTCAGTTCAGTTTGACAGAGGTTGATTTTGAAAATCTTGGGTTGAAGACTAGTGATGTTAGTCAAGGTGGAGTTACTGAAGAGTGTGCTAATCAAGGTGGAGATTCATCGGGTCAGGTTCAGGAAACTTCAACTAACTCACCAAGTCTTCGAGAGGCACAAGTTGAACATGAGGAAGATAACTCTGAAACAGAAGATTTGAGTGATTATCAGCTTGTAAGAGATAGAGGTAGAAGGGCAATTAAGGCAAACAGGAAGTATGATGAGTCAAACATGGTTGGTGTAGCTTATTATACAGAGGATGGTGGGAAATCTGAGCCAGGTTCTTATAAAGAGGCTTTACTTGTTCCTGATTGGGACAAGTGGAATGAAGCTATGAAAGAAGAAATGTTCTCAATGAAGAAGAATCAAACTTGGGACCTTGGGGATAAACTAGAAGGAGCTAAAGTAGTTGGTTGCAGATGAATTTACACTAGAAAGCCAGGGATACCTGGCGTAGAAGCCCCTCGGTTCAAAGCCAGATTAGTAGCAAAAGGGTATTCTCAAACAGAAGGTGTTGACTATACTGAGATTTTCTCACCAGTTTTGAAACATGTGTCAATCAGATATCTTCTGTCAATGGTGGTTTCTTTTGACATGGAGTTACAACAAATGGATGTAAAGACCGTGTTTTTACATGGTTTTCTAGAGGAAGATATTTACATGGCACAGCTTGAAGGGTTCATTGACGAACAACATCCAAATCAGGTATGTTTGCTTAAAAGGTCGTTGTATGGTTTAAAACAGTCTCCTAGGCAATAGAACTTGCGGTTTGATGAGTTTATGCAAGGAATAGGTTATGAGAGAAGTGCCTATGACAGTTGCGTATATTGGAGGAAACTAGAGGATGGGAGTCGTATCTACTTGTTGTTATACGTTGATGATATGCTAATTGCCTCAAGGAGTAAGGTTCAGGTGGAGGAGTTGAAGAGATTACTCAGCCAGGAGTTTGAAATGAAAGACTTAGGAGAGGCTAAGAAGATTTTGGGAATGGAGATTGAAAGAGACAGAGTAGCAGGAACTCTCACTCTGTCTCAGGAGAGCTATGGTAAGAAGGTGTTGAAAACTTTTGGAATGGATCAAGCTAAGCATGTTGCTATTCCATTGGGTGCTCATTTCAATCTCCGAGCTGCTACTGACAAGGAATATGAAGAACAATTCAAGAGAATGAAGGTAATTCCATATGCTAATGCAGTCGGTAGTATCATGTACTCAATGATTGGTACAAGGCTAGACCTTGCATATCCTGTTGGTGTGATTAGTAGGTTCATGGGAAGACCACTTAAGGATCATTGGCAGGCGGTTAAATGGGTATTGAGGTACATGAGAGGTACTGAGAAGAAGAAGTTGTGTTTCAAGAAGCAGGATGACTTCTTAATAAGAGGATATTGCGATGCAGATCACGGTGGTGATGGGGGTAGTCGTAGATCCACTATTGAGTATGTTTTTAGAGCAGGAGGGAACTCTATCGTTTGGAAGTCGAGACTTCAAAAGGTTTTAGCACTGTCGTCGACAGAGGCCGAGTATATGGCTCTCGCTGAAGCGGTGAAAGAAGCCATCTGGTTGAAAGGTTTGGCTGAAGAACTTGGGTTCCCGCGGGAGTTTGTTGAGGTGCACAGTGATTGGCAGAGTGCTATTGCTCTGTCAAAGAACTCGGTGCACCACGAGAGGACCAAGCACATTGATATCAGGTTGCATTTTATCAGAGATATCATTAGTGAAGGGATTGTGAAGGTGATTAAAATTGCAGGTGAATGCAATCCAGCTGATATTTTCACCAAGGTTGATCCAGTATATACACTGGAGGGAGCACTTCAAATGCTCCGAGTTTCAGCAAACTGAGTTGAAGACTCAGGTTCCGGAGGGGAATCCATGTACTAGATCAAGGGGATGCAGAAGACCATAAGAGCCAAGGTGGAGATTTGTAAGTTGTGGCTCTAATGTTGTCTTCAAGGTTGTATCTAAGTGTGGAAGAGACTCTCAAGGAAGCAGAGGATTAGCTCAAGTAGCTTTCAAGTCAAGCATGTGACTCGCATGTGGAACAGAAGACTGATACGCCAAAGTGAATGAGGGTAGTTTTGTCTTTTCTGTTATTACTCTCTCTTTGATCTTTATCTTCTTAGACGAGAGAACTCGAAGGGTTGTTACAGAAGTGAGAGAAATCAGTTAGAGAGAGAGAAGAGAGAGAAATCTTGAGAGACTTGTAATCGAGAACAGTTACCACAAAGGATCTAGTGGATTCCGGAGTTCTATCTCCGGCGAGACGTAGGGTTTCCGGTTAAGGAGCGTGAATTCGTTAAATTCTCGTGTGTCCTTCTTTACTCTTTCTCTTTCAGTTTATTTCTTAATTCGAATTCGATTAGATCCAGACGAAGACATTTGATTCATATTTCTCCGATCGGTTAACAACCTCACATATACATCATTGAATAGCAAATCACTTGGATTAAATGTCAAAACACAAATACTCTGTATTGTCCTATACCAATCATCTCACACTCTTTTTCTACCTATTCCTATAGATTGTTCATAGTGAAAAACTAAAATGAGCAAGTCCTATAATTAAATTCCATTTCGATACCAGTCTGCCCGGCTCTCGGCTTCCATATGACTTCAAAGCAAGCCTTCTCAGCAATTTGTTCATCATTCCAGATTTAGGTCCGGAGCTAGAACTTTGGTATCCCCTGAAATAAAAACGAGAAGCATAACCCATTCGAAACTTCCATGAATCCCATTCGAAAAGGAGAACAGGTCTTCTGAAACTTGTATAAACCGTTACTCCACGTTGTGATAGCTGACTTCCCAATGGTATGGCATATTCACTCCTACACATGTTTCTTTTTCCGCTCCTTACTTACACAAAACATGATCCACCGTACATTGCAAGACTATCCTCAAAAGATAGAAATAGCAACAATATTCCAGAAGTCACTAAACCAAAACAAACCCTTAAATCATCGGAAGATACTGCAACTTGCCGTACATGCCGGAACCTTAAATGATTGCTGCTTTTCAACTCTCAACTTTTCTGCTTTCAATAATTGCTTCCGCTGAAAAAAAATATATTCAAACGTGAGACTATTTTTTAATAAGGGTCGTCGACCTTGCGTAGCAAATTGTAACAAACAATTGGTCTTTTACATCAACAAGTAAAACAACGAAGGGCAGGAGAGAGGGGAGTTTGGGGTCTAGAAGCCTCATGTTCATGTACAATTTGCTTGTGTCGGTAGAGAAATATGCGCCGCTTGCCAAGCTTTTGCTTCCTAAATAGACACTTAAGCCACAGTTTCAACTTCAGAGAAAGCTCGACTGGAGAATATCAGTTTGTTCCTCCTGTCCATGCCATTTGCTAATCCTGTAGGAGAGACATTTACTCGACGTTTTACACCGTTAAAGGTTACAGTATCCCTAAAACCAGGTCCTCCAGCATTTTTTGCCTTATATATCTTTGATGGTATGGCAAATTCACTCCTATACATGTTTCTTAGTTCTCATTCATGTTTAAACCTTACACAAAACATGAGGCACCCTATATTGCAAGACTACCCTAAAAAAAATAGAGATGGCAAAAATATTCCAGAAGTCACTAAACCAAAACAACCGCCCAAATCATGGGAAGATACTGCAACTCTTGTGCGAATCCACCAATACTGAACTACCAAACGTAGCCGCTTCACTTTTCTCAATAAGAGGTGAAGTTACAGTAGTTAGATCAGGCTTACAAACAATCATCTAGAACACTGTTTGCACATCTCACCATTACCGTACATGCCTGAACCTCAAAAGAGACCACTATATCAACCCCTACTCATATGCCACACTACTACCTTATGTGTTCCACCTCCATAAATTGCCGGCCCGTTTCCGGAGTTACCTAGATTCCAACCCTAGCTTATGTGATGTACAGCGCAATTTGTCCTGTTTAAAATAAAATAACTAAGCAAATAACATCACCATGCATCATCATCAAGACACAAACACTTACATTCATAAGTGCTAGCTACCACAATTTTGTTTGTTCCAAAGGTGTAGAACTGATTCCAACAAACCACTGGTACATGAATGAGAACTGCACGCACAACTTCTTATAGTTTCAAGTCAAAACGACAGATACTTGTTCCATTACTAGACATAAACGTATGGTCA
This sequence comes from Camelina sativa, assembly GCF_000633955.1. Taxonomy (NCBI): domain Eukaryota; kingdom Viridiplantae; phylum Streptophyta; class Magnoliopsida; order Brassicales; family Brassicaceae; genus Camelina; species Camelina sativa. The sequence goes on from NC_025693.1 coordinate 15,733,294, forward strand.
GTGATACTAAAAATGCTATCATGGTCAGTGATACTAAAAATGCTATCTATAGTAGTTAATAAACTGTATAGTTTTGATTTAACCCATGTCTCCTTTCATTCCTACCGTTCCTGCCTCTTTCCTTGCCTTAACCACTGGTTTGGCAAGTTAAGGATGGACAATAAGTAGCTTGCTTGAAGCCTGACTACCATAGAAAGTAAGAGTCAAAATCGAACTCTTTAATAGATGATAAACAGAAAAACACAAACTAATCAACAATCTTTTGCCTGATTTTTCTTTTGAAAGTAAAAGTAAATGAATGCAGCAAAACACATTAATAATCTCTAGTTTTCCTTTTGCCTGGTTGGTTGATGTGCAGTTGCACTAAGCTTGGAACATAAGAAGAGCACACACTGGGTAACAGTATTCCTTCCGAACATACTCAAGCATGTATGATTTGTCAGGTTTTGAAAGACTAGGAGCTTCTCCAAAATCCACAGATTTGAAGTATCCACCTTCGCCAAAGATGTGAGCTGTTTGGTAACGAGTCTGTTTATATTTGCAATCAAGATCGAAAACCACAGCAACTTTCTCCTCCTCGTCAATGAAAAAAGTTCCAGCTCCAATGGCAACATGAAAACCACGGAACGATCTCAAAAACTTGCGCCAAGACACTGCATTGGGATCAATCTTATTCGTAACCCAAAACTCATATATATACACAAGATATACTCTGGTGGTAAATGAACACAGCAAGCTTCTCTTCCCCAACACAAGACAAAGTCAAAGTCTCTGAACGATAAGAGTGAAACTGCAGAGGCAGAGGCAGACGCGGTCCAAATCTCTCACTTGTAAAATCAAAACAACAGAGTAAACTATCTTCAATCTTTCTTCCCCCTCCTTCTCCTTCTCCTCTTATCTTCTCTACACCCAAAAAATAACTATTCCCTTTCAAAGACACCACGTTGACGAGAAGGTATCTCCCAAGCGTGAGTAACACAGTAAACCTTCCATGAATCAGAGCTTAAATCATATATTTCGTAACCAAAACAGCAAATCCTCAGAATTTTGTGGTTACGATTCTTGTCATAACCAAGAGCATACCTGTCTAAGCTGTGGAAACTGTTTCTTGGTTGGATCCACTTCGTTTGACCCAGATACGGGTTCCAAACCACAAGCCCTGTGTTGTCCTTAACAACACATAGCAACAAGCCGTCACAATGAAACAATTTAGCTATCTTCATTTGATCAAGTAAAGCTACCTGCTTTATAGATGGATCGACCAAGTCTTCTTCGTTTTGGATTCCCTTGAGATCGAATCTCGCTGAACAAACTCTATAATCCATCATCATGAATCCCAAAAAACTGCTGCTTCTCTGTTTTACCAAAAATCATATTTTTCGATAAAGCATTCCACTTTTTGCAAGTAGACCGTATAGCTTTCAGAGATGTTACCGGAACACTAGAGAGTATCTCCTCTACCAATTCCTCCCACAGATCCGACATTGTCGTCATTCTCTCAAACTTCTACAGTGTGTCTCTCAAATCTCAACTTTTCCAAGTTAAATCTGCCTACTGAATCAACCGAACCGACCGAACACAACTTCGTTAATTGGGCTTGTTATTAGGTTTTGTAATAGAATGTTTTAGTCCATTTTCTTTATTTTGGTCGAATTTGGGTTTTAATTAACTAACTGAATTAGAAGAAAACAATTTGGTTTTATCTTGGAATTGATTTTAAACTTTATAACAGAACCGAATCAATTTTTTCGGTTCAATACAGTAGAACTATAGAAACAACCGAACCGAATCAATTTTTTTCGGTTCAATACGGTAGAACTATAGAAACAACCGAACCGAATCAATTTTTTCGGTTCAATACAGTTGAACTATAGAAACAAAAGGAGAAAAAGGGGAAATTGGAAAAAAAAGAAAAAAAAAAAAAAAAANGAGAGGAAATATTGTAACTTTTAGTTATCTATATTCATGTTGGAACTCTGAAATGTTAAGTGGTATTGGTTGAATATTTTGTTATGTGGTCTTTCTCAACTCCACAGCGGAATGTCATCAAAGATAATAAAAATGCAAGCTTATGAATATTAGTGGAAGTAACCGGGTTGATGTTGAAAGATGATGGGTTTCAAATGATCCATACCACACTGTCCATTTCATACTCTTGGATCCAAATATAGTTAGAGTTTGGGTAGATCAATACTGCAGCAGTGTGGAGGAAAACTTCTGAAATCGAGATAATGGAAGATGTGCTTGGTACTTCTATTGCATGGCTAGAGAACAGAGTGATTCTGTGCTCTCAGGATTGAAATCGTCTGAAACTTTCTAACTTGTTTTTCTCCTTCTATCTCTATTGATTTTATTACGAATGTTTTCAGACATGATTTTTAAGTTTATGTACGAGTTTGAACTTGGGTTTGTCAAGATGTATTATGTATGAATTATTTCCGCAATTTGCAATACAATATTATATAAATATTAATAATACCAAATAATTAAAATACAATTGCTAAAATGGCACAAATAAAAGTTATAATACAAACCTTTACTGCAAAAACATAACACTACTACCAACATTATTATAGCTAAAAAATGGTGATATAAAGTATAAAACAGCACTACTATATTGTCATCATAAATTTTATAATTGCACAAAAAACTGCCATAAAAACCTATCACATGGCATAAATTCGACGTTACTATAAATAATATTATAGCATCGATATTAGTGCTATCATAGCACGTAGATTAACGCTACATTAAATGGGGTCTAAGAGCAAGTCCATTGGGAAACTTTAGCAAGACTCTTATTTTATTGGGACAAAGAAATAAATCAAAACTGATAAAAAAACATAAGAATTGCTTCTTAATTAGTAAGTTTTGTGATCAACTCTTATTATTACGTGTAGACATATGATTGGTTTTATTTTTGATATAAAAAACAATTCGTTTCTTTTTTTTCCTTCTTTCTCTTTCTTCTCCCCCATCTCTTTTGCGACACCATTCTTTCACTTCCCCAAATTCTCATATTTGCGATTAACCAATATTTGCGACACCGTTCTTTCTCTTTCTTTGCTTTTTTTGATTAAACAATCTTCAGTTGGAGGTGAGGATCAGAAGAACACATCAGAGGTTCTGATCTATCGAAGAGGTGATGATTGACTCGTTGAGAGTTTTTTTCCACCAAATCAAAGCGTTCCTTCACTGCTTTTCGAGAATTTGCTGAACCAATCTCCATCTGATGGTAATTTCATGTTTCTATTTGTTTGAATTCTTGTTTTATAACGATTTCGAAATTAGGTTTTTGGATTTTCAAAAATTAGTGTTCTTCAATATCTCTTTTGTTTTGTGTTCGTAAGCATGATTTTTATTAGGATTAACGAAATTAGCCATGAATGAAATGAATTTAGGCATAAATTGTATGTTTCCATCGATCTTTTCCATTGGTTGATTCATACTTTGTGTCGAGTGTCGCTATTAGATAGGATGGTGTATTGATGTACATAGTCTTGAAAACATTTCAATTTTTTTTCTTCCATCAGATGATTCGTTTGGCAAAATATCAAGTGTGTAAAATTTGACTTATTTAACTTCTCGTTTGGTCTTCAATGATAATTATCACACTTTACATTACTTGCTGATGCAAAGACATATCATGATCATACACTCACTGTGTTTGGTTGGTCTTTTAAATTCTTGATGCAGGTCTTTCTTATTACTAGCAAATACAGCTTGATTATGAGTGAGTGTTTTTTGTTTGGTTATTGGTTATATTGTTTAGGTGCTATTGGGAAAAAGAGCTCAAAGTAATGAAAAGCTTCATAATTTTTTGGATAAGGTGAAGGCACAAACCCAAAGAGCTGAAGGTTGTTGAAGCTCATTGCCATCTAGGCTTTACCATTACAAAGGTAACTCTGATTATAGTTGCTTTAAGTTATGTTTTGATTTACACAGATGAATACGAATTGCTCTTTGTTCATGTTTGCTTCTGCTCTGTCTTTTTTAATTCCAGGTGGATATATTCAGAGGTGATGCAGTCTTATGGTAGAATTCATTTGATCACCTTCGGCGTCAAGGCTTTGACTGTTTGATCTACGTAACATGGAGAATGGTTCAAGGTTTTCTCATTCGCTAGATCTTGATTATTGTCGTGTCATGTCTGTTATAATCTCCGCAGATCAGTACATGGATCACCATCCAGCGGGTGGAACTCAAATCGTTTGGTGGGTGATGAAGAAGGAGAACCAGCAAGATTACTTTGATTGAGCAAAACCTGTAATCAGCCCCCACTTGTGTTGCCTCGTTAGACTCTACTGCAGATGTCTACGGTACAAACTCCCACGTAATCTTTATTATTTGTTCCTCAATTTTTCACTTTGGTTATGTGGTTGTTTTTTCTCTTCTTCTATTTACATGTTCTTTACTTGTCCTTTTTGTTATTTCAGGTCACGGATGATGCTTTTGTTTATCAGTGATGGCTTTAACTGATTGTCCTCTGACGTTCTTATGTTGCCCATAACTGATTAAATTTGTTTTATGTTTCTGTTTCATGTATGTGCTGCTATCATGATCATAAATTTTTTTTTTTTCAAAAATAAGAATCCCAGTAAGAGTTTACCATTGGAGAGTATAACTTTAATTAACAAATAAAAAGTTCTTATTTTGTAAAAGTACACTTTTTAATCCTAAAAAAAACATAAGAGTCTCAAAATAATGATCTCCCAATGGAGAATGCCCTAAGTTAGCAACAGCAAAGATAATGTTTATAGGAATGCTATCTTATGTCAATAATAGTGTTTTCGTGGTCCTATCAATATGCATATTTGTTATAGTGTTCTAAATTAGTGTTAGGAGAATGTATAAAGTCACATAATGATGTACAAAATCATTGGGTTGATGTAGAGATCATATGGGTCACAAAGTATCGTCATAATTGGTTCCATAAAGTATTTATGATCTAAATGCTTATATGCGTTTAAACAATTATTGTTAATAGATATCTACAAATTTATTTTATTGGTAATTATTATTAGATAATTAATTGTTATATAATTGTTATTTAAACTATGTTTTTCTAGTAGAAAGAAAAGGTTATATAAATTGTTACCATGGATAAATTATTTTCTAACTTTATAATACAATAGTCATGAAAAGCTAAGCAAAACTTTTAGTATTGCCAAATATTTGTTAAGTTTCTTATGGTTTTTTTAATAACATATCTATAGGTCCTCAAGATGAAAGCGGGCATAGTAGTAACTATACGACGCTAAATGAAGCGATATCTATCTTAATTGAGAACAACAAGAGAAGATTTATCGTCTATGTGAAAAAGGCGTTTACAAGGAAACAATTGAAAGTAGGGAAATGAAAACGAATTTAATGCTCATAGGCGACCGTACAGACATAACCATTCTCACTTGCAGTTTAAACGCTAAGGATGGATAACTCATCAAAAAATATGTCATCCATGGTAAAATATATGTTTTCTCTATTAGTAGAATATTATTTGTTTTTGTTCTTTATATATCATGGTGAAATAGAAATTCTTGATACAAATTCTAGCCACTAACGCCAACGGATTTATGGCGCTAGACATTTGGTTCCAGCACACGTTTGGGACCTCTAAGAAACATGTGGTTGCTCTCCGTGTGACTGTCGATGATTCGGTCATATTTCGCTGTCGAATAGATAGCTACCAGGACACATTTTTTGCTGACAAGCATCGACAGTTCTATCGTGATTGTTATATCACCGGAAGCGTTGACTTTATCTTTGGAGATGCTGCAGCAATGTTTCAAAATTGTGAGATTGTGGCGCGAAAGCATATGAACGGACAGAGCAACATACTGACTGGCTCAAGGACGCACTGACCCAACCAAAAACTCTGTCTTCTCGCTTTAAAAGTGTAATATAACAGCGAGCTTGGATCTTGCTCCGAGCAAATGAACAGTAAAATCTTTCTTAGGTCCAGGACTTGTGTTTATATTATGTTTACTTAATTATGTTTAGTAAATAAATGTAAGTCATTTTTGAAATAAAAACTAGTAAAAATATAGATTTTGTATTTTCTTTTATTTTTTTAAGTGATAAAATATTATAATGATAAATTGAGAAAACTCAGTAACGTCCATTAAGCTAATAATGTTTTTGAAAAAAAAATTACCATATCTTTTCTCTTTAGTCAAAAGTTAGCATTATTAAACTACCAAAAAAATAAAACACTGAAAAATCATTGAGACCATGATACATAATCTACTGTTAGATCTCACGTATATGTGGGCTATGATATAATTTTATTTAAATTTTCTAAAATATAAAATTTGAAAACTAAGTTAAATCATCCACACAAATATATGAAATAATTGAATACACTATCAAATCATTCACCAATTTAAAAGCTTAAGAAAATTATATTAATTTCTTATTTTGATTCTCTTATTTTTTGTATTATGTTAATTACTAATTTAACATTAGAGTGAACTGTCTTCACTCTGTTTTGAGGTTCTAAAACCAATAGCTGAAATTACAACATTAGATTTTTTTGGTCTCACCAAAATTTTATCAATTATCAATTTTGAAATATATCATATAAGCTAAAACAATTGAAATTGTTCGCGGACAACACAGTCGATTTTTTTTTTTTGATAATAATGTTAATATCATTAATCAAAATGAACAGAGTAGGATATACATGAAGTAAACATTATTAAATTAACATTTGAAATTGTTTATATGATATATATGAATATACATGAATTTTGATTTATGATATTAACATTAAATAAAAAAAAAAAAAAGGAAAAACAAGGAAACAAAAGCTGAGATATAGAATCATCTTAGCCAATATGAAATTTCATAGAGTTCACAAAAGACTCTCTCTCTAAAAAACCCTAAAAACGCTCTCCCTTCTCACTAAAACACAAAGCTACCGCCTCTCTAGGTTAACCGGCTCCGGTGGCTCTCTCAGCACCGGAGTCGGGTTTTCTCTCTTTTTTAGCTTTGTCTTCTCTTTTTATCGGTTCATCTCTCTATTTTTTCTTCCTACGGCCTCAGATCTAGTTTTTTAGATATAGATTTTTAAAGCTTAAATCTTCCCATCTCTAGGATAGTGGCTTGGTTCTTGTGTTTTTAGTCACGCGCGTCTTCAGATCTGGCCGTCCTCCATGGCAAAGGCAGTTTTCAACCGGTGGCTCTCTCAGCACCGGAGTCGGGTTTTCTCTCTTTTTTAGCTTTGTCTTCTCTTTTTATCGGTTCATCTCTCTATTTTTTCTTCCTACGGCCTCAGATCTAGTTTTTTAGATATAGATTTTTAAAGCTTAAATCTTCCCATCTCTAGGATAGTGGCTTGGTTCTTGTGTTTTTAGTCACGCGCGTCTTCAGATCTGGCCGTCCTCCATGGCAAAGGCAGTTTTCAACCGGTGGCTCTCTCAGCACCGGAGTCGGGTTTTCTCTCTTTTTTAGCTTTGTCTTCTCTTTTTATCGGTTCATCTCTCTATTTTTTCTTCCTACGGCCTTAGATCTAGTTTTCTAGATATAGATTTTTAAAGCTTAAATCTTCCCATCTCTAGGATAGTGGCTTGGTTCTTGTGTTTTTAGTCACGCGCGTCTTCAGATCTGGCCGTCCTCCATGGCAAAGGCAGTCTTCAACCGGTTTTCTTCACTGCCTCAGATAAAGATCTCTCACCACCGTAGATCTAGATCTCCTTCCTTTCTTCCTGAAGCTTCAGTAGGGTTTGAAGCTGTCTTACCGCCTCCGTAGTTCCATGCCGGAGCAACAAAAAGAGGACGCACGGCACTTTATTCCGGGTCAATTTTTGCGGTTAGGAGATTCTTGTATTAGCATCCGTTTGTGTGGTTGTTCTTGTCTCAGATCTGTTTTAAGTTTTAATTTTCAAAGATTTAAGTTTTAATTGTCTATTTTTGGGTCTCTATTCTCTGATCCGGGTTGCAATTGAAGGGATGTTATGTTTTAAGTTGTTTGGGTTTTTTCCCCTTAGTCTCCGGGAGTGGTTTGTACTCGTGGGCTTAAGCCTCTAGAAGGATTAATATCCTTTCCAGCTCTGTATCTGACCTTGTAATAATCTCACCCTGTTATCAATGAAATCATATTGACGAAAAAAAAAAGAATATCTTAGCCAAAGTTATTGAGATGGATGACAAATGAATATTGTATATATATCATTGAATAACAACAATATTCCAGAAGTCTCCAAATCAAAAGAAACCCTCAAATCATGGGAAGATACTGCAACTCACGGGCTCTATTTGGGTGTGCGAATCGACCAATACCGAACCATCCAAACGTAGCCGCTTCACTTTCTCAATGACAGGTGAAGTTAGTTAGATAAGGCTTACATAACAATCATCTAGAACACTGTTTGTACATCTCACCAGTCACCATTACCGTACATGCCTGAACCTTAGACGAGACCACTATATCAACCCCTACTCATATGCCACACTACTACCTTATGTGTGTTCATATTTGTAATCAAGATCGAAAACCACATCAAATTTTTTTTCCTCGTAACTCTCAGCTCCAATGCATCATGAAAACCACGGAGCGATCTCAAAAACTTGCTCCAAGACAGCGCTTTGGGATCAAGTCTTATTCGTAACCCAAAACTCATATACACTAAAGTGGGGAAGGTTGCAGATCAATTGGTGACAGCTTGTCCTGTGGGAAGGTTGTTAAAGGGTGGGGACCAGGGTTCGAGGAACGCCTAGCGCACCAATAACCTACTGGTGGATGTGGATTTCCACAGTGATGGGTTAGGATCGATGCCCTGCAGGGCCAGCTTGGGGTCCGTTGGGGAAGCTAGCGGTGGGCTAGTGGGGTCCGCGGGACGGATTGTCACATAAAAATCAATTTTTATTGTAACAACCTGTCCCATAGACCCAACTAGCCTCACTGCTAGCCCACTAGCCTCACTGTTATTCGGTAGTAACTAAACACAGCGAGCTTCTCTTCTCCAACACAAGAAAGAGTCAAAGTCTCTGAGCGATAAGAGTGAAACTGCAGACGCATAGGCAGACACGGTCCAAATCTCTCACTTGTAAAATCAAAACAGAGTAAACTATCTTCAATCTTTCTTCTCCCTCCTTCTCTTTCTCTTCTCATCTTCTCTAGACCCAAAAAAATAACTATTTCCTTTCAAAGACACACCACGTTGATGATAAGGTATCTCCCTATCGTGAGTAACACAGTAAACCTTCCATAAATCAGAGCTAAAGTTGTATATTACCCAAAACAGCAAATCCGCAGAATTTTGTGGTTACAGTTCTTGTCATAACCAAGAGCATACCTGTCTGAGCTGTGGAAACTGTTTCTGGGTTGTATCCACTTCGTTTGACCCAAATACGGGTTCCATACCAAAAGCCCTTAACAACACATAGCAACAAGCCGTCACAGTGAAACACTTTAGATATATTCACTCGATCAAGTAAAGCTACCTTCTTTATTAATGAGTGAACCAAGTTGTGAGGTTATTAACCGATCGGTGATTGAGAATCAATAGAACTCGTCTGCGTTTCTTCGATGTTGATTGAAAACAAAAAGTAAAAGAAAGACGAAAGAACTACACCAACGATTTAACGAGTTCACGTTCCTTAACCGGAAACGCTACGTCTCGTCGGAGATGACACTCCGGAATTCACTAGATACTTGTGATCACCGTTTCTATTACAATGCTCTCAAGCTTTCTCTCTCTACTCTCTCTCTCCTATCAAATCTCTCTAACCTCTCTGTAACTAACTCTCAGATACAGAGATGAAGATAAGAATCAGATCAAGAGATTAAAACCGCAAAGACCTTATAGCTCCCGTTGACTTCGACGACCTCAACCGCTTTAGTCTTCTATCTCACGTGTAGCTCACGTGCATCACTTGAAAGCTATCCCTGAGCTAATCCTCTCTTTGACCGAGAGTCTTCTTCACACTTAGATACATTCCTGAAGTAACCATAAGAACCATACTTACAAATCTCCACCTTGGTTCGAATGGTCTTCTGTATCACTCCATCTAGTACTTGGATTCCCCTCCGGACCCTGAGTTTATTCTCAGTCTTTAGATACTCGGAGCATTTGAAGTGCTCCCTCCAGTGTATCCACTGAAACAACCTTGGTGAAAATGTCAGCTGGATTACATTCACCTGCAATCTTTATCACCTTCACAATGCCTTCATTAATGATATCACAGATGAAATGCAACCTGATATCAATATGCTTTGTCCTCTCGTGGTGCACCGAATTCTTTGATAATGCAATCGCACTCTGTGAGTCACTGTGCACCTCCACATACTTCTGTGGAAACCCGAGTTCTTCATCCAACCCTTTTAACCAAATAGCTTCTTTCACCGCTTCAGTGAGAGCCATATACTCGGCTTCAGTTGAAGACAAAGCTACTACTTTCTGAAGTCTTGACTTCCAAACAATAGAGTTTCCTCCTGCTGTAAACACATACCCAGTAGTGGACCTGCGACTGTTGCCATCACCAGCATGATCTGCATCGCAGTATCCTCTTAACAAGAAATCTCCTTGCTTCCTGAAACACAACTTCATCTTTTCAGTGCCCCTCATATACCTCAAGACCCACTTAGCCGCCTGCCAATGATCCTTGAGTGGTCTACTCATGAATCTACTAATCACCCCAACAGGATGTGCAAGGTCTGGCCTCGTGCCTATCATAGAGTACATAAAACTACCAACGGTATTTGCATAAGGCACCACTTTCATCCTCTCAAACTGTTCTTCAAATTCCTTATCAGTTGCTGCTCGAAGATTGAAATGAGCACCCAAAGGAGTCGCGACTGACTTGGCTTTATCCATTCCGAAAGTTTTCAAAACTTTCTTAACATAACTCTCTTGAGACAGAGTCAAGGTTCCTGCAACCCTATCTCTTTCAATCTCCATTCCAAGAATCTTTTTAGCTTCTCCTAAATCTTTCATCTCAAACTCCTGACCTAGCAACCTCTTTAATTCCTCTACATGACTCTTGTTCTCAGAAGCTATCAGCATGTCGTCTACGTATAAGAGTAAGTAGATACGACTTCCATCTTTAAATTTCTTCCAATAGACACAGCTATCATAAGAACTTCGTTCATAATCTATTCCCTTCATGAACTCATCAAACCTAAGATTCCACTGCCTAGGAGACTGTTTCAACCCATACAGTGATCGCTTCAGAAAACATACCTGCTCCGAGTGAGCCTCATCAACAAAACCTTCTGGCTGAGCCGTCATTATTTCCTCATCAAGATAGAAATGTAAAAAAGCTGTCTTCACATCCATTTGCTGCAACTCCATATTAAAATGCACCACCATAGACAACAGATACCTGATGGAGACATGTTTAACCACTGGTGAAAATATTTCTGTATAATCAATACCTTCGGTTTGAGAGTAACCCTTTGCCACTAGTCTAGCTTTGAATCTAGGAGCTTCCACTCCAGGAATTCCTGGTTTCCTCGTGTAAATCCATCTGCAACCTACGACCTTAGCTCCTTTTGGCTTATCTCCTAGATCCCATGTTCTATTCTTCTTCATTGAGGACATCTCCTCCTTCATTGCATCATTCCACTTATCCCAATCCGGATCAAGCAGAGCCTCTTTATAGGATCCAGGTTCAGACTCCTCCATCTTCTGTATAATAAGCGAATCCCACCATGTGTGAGTCAGAATACTTCTTATTAGCCTTGATAGCTCTCCTCCCTCGATCTCTTACGAGTTGATAGTCACTTAAGTCTTCTGACTCTGAATCTTCACCTTCCTCCTCTACTTGAGTACTATCTGAACCAGAGGGATTCGCTGGAGTCTCATGCTCCTGTGTGTGTGAAGCTCCACCTTGATCAACACTCTCGTGTGTGGCTCCACCTTGATCTAACTCCTTTTCTTTCAAACCCAAATTCTCCAAATCAACTTCGGTAATATCCTGCTGATGAACTCTGTCATGATCTTTGTACATTACCTCTTCTCTGAAAATCACATTCCTGCTTATAACACATTTACCTTCATCTGGTAACCAAACCTTATACCCCTTCACTCCTTCAGGATAACTTGTAAAGAATCCCTTCTTTGCTCTTGGATTCAGTTTTCCCTGGTCAGTATGTATATAAGCAAGACATCCAAATCTCCTTAGTCCACTTAAATCTGGTAGATGTGATGTCCATCTCTCCTCTGGTAAGTCAAAGTCAATAGCAGTTGAGGGTGATCTATTGATCAAATAAACTGCAGTCGAAGCTGCTTCTGCCCAGAATTTTTTCTCAAGGCCACTTTCGCTCAACATACTGCGAACCTTGTCCATGATGGTTCGGTTTAACCTCTCAGCCACACCGTTCTGCTGAGGTGTGTAAGCAACTGTCCTATGTCGAACTATACCTTCATCTCTGCAAAACTTGTCGAAATACTGATTACAATACTCCAACCCATTATCTGTCCTGAGCTTCTTTACCTTTCTCTCAGACTGAACCTCCACCATTTTCTTCCAGTCGACAAACTTCTCAAATGCTTCGTCTTTCCGTTTCAAGAAATATATCCACACCTTTCTCGAGTAATCATCAATAAAAGAGATGAAATACTGACAGTTACCGAGTGAGGGAGGGTTGTGTGGTGAACCCCACAAGTCTGAGTGCACATACGCCAGCTTTTCCTTAGACACATGTTGAGCTTGAGTGAAACTCACCCTATGATTCTTACCAAATACACAATCCTCACAGAATTTCAGCTCCTTAACCACTTCCCTGTCCAAACAACCTTTCTTAACTAGTACTTCAAGTCCCTTCTGGCTCATGTGCCCCATTCTGCTATGCCATAAAGCAGTTTCATCTTTCAGAGGCTCAGATACATGAGACTCTGGTATCTCAGCTTTTCCTTGCAGAATATACAATGTACTTCGCTTCAGACCTCTAAGTAACGTAGAACAACCAATGATTATCTTCAGAACTCCATTCTGAGACTTAAACCAACATCCTCTGTCCTCCAAGGTTCCTAAAGAGATCAAGTTTCGAGACATGGATGGCATATATCTCACATCTGTAAGAATAACAGATGTTCCATCTGAGTTTCGTATCTTAACACTACCAACACCTTTAACCTGAGATACGGTGTTGTTCCCCATCTTTACATACCCGGAAGTTATCTCCTTGAAGTCTGAAAATAATTCTCTTCTCGGTGTCATGTGAAAAGAGCACCCAGTGTCTAAAATCCACTCCTCAGATTTATCCCCTGAAGCACACAAACTCTCTTCTACCGCCATTAACACCATTGTAGGGTCACGATCAGAACCAGATTTAGCCACTCCTGCTTCTCCTTTATCCGTGTTCTGAGTCTTGTTCTTGTTCCGTTCAATCCACTTGAAACATTGTTTCTTGAAATGTCCCTATTTACCGCATATCCAGCAAACTCTCTTTCCATCTTTTGACTTGGACCTTGATCTACCTCTCCCTTTACTAGCCTGACCATTATATTTCTCCTCTGATCTTCCCCTAGCAAAATGTCCTTCACCTACAGTCTTGCTATTCTGAGCAACTTCCCTTTCCTTATCCCTTGCAGCTACTATAACATCATCCAACCTTAACTTCTCCCTACCCGTGCTATACTTTAGTGTTTCAACTAAACTATCGAATCTTGCAGGTAAGGAACTCAACAGAATGATAGCTTGTACCTCATCCGATACCTCGATCTGCAAGTGATTGAGATCTGCAAGTGATTGAGATCTGCCACAATCTTGAGAAAATCATCAATGTTGTCATCGATCTTCTTATTCTCCTGCATCTTGAACGTATAAAAGTTCAACTGAGAATAAACTCGATGTGGCAAGGAAGTCGGTATGAACATCTTCTCTAATGTCGACCATGCTTCAGCTGCAGTATCGCATAGCTCGATGTTCCTCAAGACTTTATCCGCAACATTTAGAAAGATTACGTTCTTTGCTTTATCGCATCTCTCCAACCTTGCCGCTTCATCAGATTCACGCTTTTTCTTCTTCTCCGGATCTTGTTCTTCCTCCTCCGTGAGTGGCGGAGACGGAGCTTTCTCCACCATTACATCCTTTAACCCGATCACACTTAGATGAGCTCTAATCCTCGTCTTCCACAAAGAGAAGTCTCCCGAACCATCAAACACTGCAATCGGAACCCCAGACATCTTCAATCCGATCGTGCTTCGCCAAAACCCAGGCTCTGATACCAATTTGTGAGGTTATTAACCGATCGGAGATTGAAAACAAATAGAACTCTTATGCGTATCTTCGNTGATTGAAAACAGAAAGTAAAAGAAAGACGAAAGAACGACACCAACGATTTAACGAGTTCACGTTCCTTAACCGGAAACGCTACGTCTCGCCGGAGATGACACTCCGGAATCCACTAGATACTTGTGATCACCGTTTCTGTTACAATGCTCTCAAGCTTTCTCTCTTTACTCTCTCTGTCCTATCAAATCTCTCTAACCTCTCTGTAACTAACTCTCAGATACAGAGATGAAGATAAGAATCAGATCAAGAGATTAAAACCGCAAAGACTTTATAGCTCCCGTTGTCTTCGACGACCTCAACCGCTTTAGTCTTCTATCTCACGTGTAGCTCACGTGCATCACTTGAAAGCTATCCCTGAGCTAATCCTCTCTTTGACCGAGAGTCTTCTTCACACTTAGATACATTCCTGAAGTAACCATAAGAACCATACTTACACAAGTCTTCGTTTTGGATTTTGCAGGTTGAATCTCACGGAACAAACTCTATAATCCATCATCATGAATCCCAGAAACTGCTGCTTCTCTGTTTTACCAAAAATCTGACTTTCCGATAAAGCATTCCACTTTTTGCAAGTTTCAGAGATGTTACCGTAGAGAGTATCTCCTCTAGCAATTCCTCCGACAGATCCGACATTGTCGTCATTCTCTCAGACTTCAACAGTGAGTCTTTCAAATCACAATTGTTCGAAGATAAATCCAGCCTACTGAAAAAACCGAACCGAACCGGCCGAACACAACTGTGTTAATTAACTAACTGAATTAGAAGAAAACAATTTGGTTTACGACCGAACCGAATGAAAGTTTTTCGGTTCAATACGGGGGGTAGAAGAACTATGCAAAATCGAATTTGGTTTTAATTAACTAACTGAATTAGAAGAAAACAATTTGGTTTACAACCGAACCGAATCAAAGTTTTTCGGTTCAATACGGTAGAACTATGCAAAATCGGAAAATGGAAACAAAAGAGCAAAAAGGAAAATATAAAAGGAAAATTTGTAACTTTTAATCCTGACTGCTGAAAGTTAGATGATTATCCGATCTTAAACCGTCATTATTTATCTATAAATCAGTGTTTTCAGACCCGGACCGGATCGGCCGGTTAAACCGGTTAACCCGCGACCCGCTTAGTATTCCGGTTCCGGTTTAGCTATAAAACCAGATTGTTATAAACCCGGGAAAACCCGGATAAACCCGTTAAAACCAGTGACCCGGTGTTATTAACCAACCCGTCGGGTTTCGGGTTTGATTCTCAATCATCCGATTTCATCTGTCAATCCTTTTTCTTACTTAATTTTAACAGATCTGTAACCCTTTTTGTAAAATATCGATGAAAAACAATGTCCTGGACTTAAGTTGAAGTGAGGAAGAAGAAGAGAGGCGTGAGACACGAGGTTAGAAAGAGAGAAAACCAAACATTTGTATAATTATATTATAATATAATATTATATTCTCTTTCTTGTGCCCTTATACGAATCATATATATTGATATACATACATATAGTATGCTGTTGAATAATGAATCATTCATCTTTTTATAAGTATTAACTATTTAAACAAATAATAACATTTGGAACGAAGACTTTGTTACATATTTATTAACAAAAATATAGAATATTTATAAGCTATATATTTATGGTATTGATATGTTGATCCGGGGTTGAACCGAGTTGACCCAGTAACCCGGTGACCCAGAGACCTTTCCGGTTCACTGTCCGGTTTGGGTTTCAAAACATTGCTATAAATAAAAAAATAATGCTTCGCATCTTGTTAATAATTCTCAAACCCTAAAAACTCAATTTCGTCTCGCGACTTGAAGGATGGTTCACAATTGTTTCCCAAGGGGATTGTCTTCGTTCTACGTCAGAGTCTATCAGGTTGTTGATGATCCTTCAACGGATTCAATCATCTCGTGGAGTAGCAACAACAGTTTCATTATCTGGAACGTGGGAGAGTTTCGCAGAAAGATTATGCCGACGTGTGTTGAATTTGGTTTTAACTTCTCAAGTTTTGTCGCCAAGCTTCGTTCTCATGGCTTTAAACGAGTTAAAGGGCCTGGACAGATGGAATTTGGAGACGAGTATTTTGTCGTAGATCAACCGCAGCTTTTGAGGTTGATGATGGTCGAAGCTTTGAGGACTAAACGTAATGCAAAGAAAGCTAAAGCCAAAGCTAGGAAAGATCGAGTGCAAGTAGAGTTTCTCTTGAAACACTTGCAAATTTAATCATAATAAAATCGTAACTTCTTGTATAAGATTAGTAGTAATGAATAATGTATGTTTTGTATAAACCGCTTTTTGTGTCTCTTATCGAGAGTGTTTAATCAAATTGGTCAATTTGTATCTTTTAAGCTTGCTACTTTTATCTACCGTATGTATCTTGGATAATTGAAATCAATTGCTTTATTTTTTAGAAACTTACAATAAAGTTACAATTTACGGCGAACCATGAAGATGAGTAAATTGCTTATTCCTAGCCAAATTAGAGTTGGGTGCTTTGATTTAAAGAAAGAATGTCAAGAGATGATGATAGTTAGGAAACAAAGTAATTCAGATTCAGACATCATTAGCTCTGACCATGGCTGCCATTTGTATTAAAGATACGAGGTTCATCTGTTCGCAACACATCTAACGATACAAGTTCCTAGGCCTCTAGCATATCATGTTTAATACACATCGACGATAAGAGTTCTATAAACGCTACAATAGTAGAATTATGAAACCGTTCAATATCTCATGGAAACCATTATGGATTCGTGCTTTTACCCGGCTTTGGATGAATCTCTTTGGCTTTGTTGGAAGTTCTTTCTAAAAAATGCAGATAAACTAGCCGCAGCAGCGCAACCATTCTCTACACACAGGAAATAATCGTCCACTGAAACAAAACAGAAACAAAAGTGAATTCAGAATTACACATGATGCAGTGATTGATAGACAAGTTCATTAAAACATATCTCATACACATGAAAGGTATATAGTCTAATAGAAAACTGCTTCAAACAAATCGAACATAGTGAATTATATCCAAGTTAGATAAGTTATAACAGTACCAGACATTACTCCATGGGTAACTGATGTAATGATCCCATGCTCTACTGGCTCGCCATCCGCTACTGATGATCCTTCCGGAAGAACAGAGAGAGTTGTATTTGGAAAGACTAAATACGCAAAGGCCGACATTTTCTGTCCATTGCAGTTCAAGTAAGTACAACCAATACCCCAAAAGAAAAGATAACAGTAATGGACAACAGGGTTTTTTAAATAACCTTTTCTTCAAGCTTGTTTGGATCGAGTACAACGTATCCATTATCAGCCAGGCAACAGCATATAGCAACTGAAAAATAAAAACGCCGATAAAAAAGTAAGAAGAAACACACAAAGTTCACAAAGCCAATTAGAGAAGAGTATAAAGTTGCAAAGAAGTACCAGCAAGATGCTTCATAGGGATTCCTGCATCGACAAGCGCTGCACATGCTGCATTTATCGCACACGGTAGAAGCTATACAGAATTGAATCAAGGAAAAAGCAGCCAAAACTGTCTTTTATTTTAATGCACCAATTATTTCACTAAGACATATTCACACCCCTAGGATTACAAGCTTTCACTATTAAAAACTCTATAATTGCTCAAATCGGCGTTGCTTATACCAAATTATATGTGTTTGACACAGCATCAGTAAATGGTTACCAAGGGACAAAGATCACAAAAAGGATACAGAACCATCATCATGTACAACCTGCACCGGAATCAAAAAAAATGAAAACATCAGAAACAACTCAAATTGATAAATTGGCAATCTAACAAGACAGGACAAGGGAGTGGAGGTACTGAAATGGATACAGAATCGATTTACACAACATTGAATAGCTATTCACCTGAATTATCACTGAGGTGGTGGTATTTGGATTAACTGTCAAAACACAAATACTCTGTATCGTCCTTTTCATTATCATCTCATACTCCTTTTCTACTTTTCCTATCATAATGCAAAGTAAAAGCCAGTCAGAAACTAAAAACCAAGAATCACTTGTACCACATACTCAAGCAAAAAAAAAAGCAACATCCAGACATGATTGAACTAAAACTGCATTTACGATTTACCAATTTGCCCGGTTTTAGGCTTCCATATGACTTCAAAACAAGCCTTCTCAGCATTTTCATTCTTCTTTGTTCCTGCTTTAGGTCCATAAACTGCAGCTAGAACTTTTGTATCTCCTGAAATAAGAACGAGAAGCATAACCATTAGAAAGTTCCATCAATCCCATTCAAAAAGTACCCATCTGAGATATGTAATCAAACCAAAAAGAAACATAAAGATTAAAACAAGTACCTTGCGACCAGCTAGCAGAGCCATGAGGACGATGAAGGATGTTACGGGAACACGCAAGTGGTCTCAACTGATTCGGTGTTCTTCCGTCTTCTCTATCAATCTCCATTGCTCCAAAATAACTTACTTCACACAAAAAGGGTTTCATAAAGTAAGCATCTTTTGTCACAAATTGAAATTCTCATAAACTATAACTACGAATTGTACCAGTGAAAACAAAAACTCGTTCTTTCAATCCTACAATACTCGTTACACAACGTATAAACAAATCAGAAACAACGACGCAACACGAATCAACACAGAGCTAGAGTAAAAAACCTAATTTCGAGGAAGCTAGAAGACGAGACACGATTCCTTATCAAACAAGAAGACTAACCAAATAGAGAATACACAGCTACACGGAACTGGAAGCTGGACGAAGAACTCAAGACTACTAAACCAGAGGAGAGTAGTTTCTGAAGAAGAATCGTTCTGAAGAATTAGGGTTTATTTGGTTTAAGTTACAAAACCCTCAATTTCAAATCAATTATATGTACCAATATAAACCGGTTGGTCCGGTTATTAATCATTGGTTTAACTTTAACCAGTAAACTCGATGAGGAAAGATACTTAATGCGGCGTTTGAACATAAAAACAATCGTCCGGAGAAAAAAAAAAATCTCGAGTATAACTGACGATTGATTCCTGAATCGACGATATTCAAATTTAATCTGATATTCAAATTCCGGCGATTACGCGAAGAAGATGGATGATGAATTGTTGGAATTGCAGCGTCAGTTCGAGTTTGCTCAACAGGTGAAGTCAAGCGTGAGATTATCGGATCGAAATGTCGTCGAATTGGTTCAAAAGCTTCAGGAGCTTGGCGTCATAGACTTCGATCTGCTACATACCGTCACGGGAAAAGAATACATCACTCAGGTACTTGATTCTATTTCGTCTCCTGTGTGAATTTAGACTCTACGAGAATCTACAAATGGTTTTGCGTACAATTTTGGTATCATGATGTGAGTTATGTGTTGATTGAGTGAGAAAATGATAGTTCTGTTTGTTGCATGAGAAATTTAATCGGAATAAAATGAAGTTAAATTGCTTGATGGAGGTTTTGGTGTAAATTGTGTTTTGGTTTGTTGCAGGAGCAATTGAGGAATGAAATTACTCGTGAGATTAGTAAACTGGGACGTGTATCTGTTATTGATCTGGCAGATACGATTGGGGTTGATTTGTATCATGTGGAGAAGCAAACACAAGATGTGGTGTTGAGTGATCCAGGGCTAATGCTTGTCCAGGGAGAAATAATATCACAGAATTATTGGGATTCGATTGCGGAAGAAATTAACGAGAGGCTTCAAGAATGCAGTCAAATTGCTGTGGCTGAACTTGCTGGTCAGTTACAGGTTGGCTCTGAGTTGGTGCAATCAGTTTTGGAGCCTCGACTTGGAACTTTGGTAATTGTGCTTTCTATCTACTCTTGAGCTTTCCAGTTTTTGTTTAAGTGAATGTGAGCTTTTAGATTTTTGGATTTTTATTTATTTTATGTTTTAATATTTTTAAGGTGAACGCTAAGCTAGAAGGTGGACAGTTATATACGCCTGCTTATGTAGCACGTGTGACTGCTATGGTTCGAGGTGCTTCCAGGGGTATATTTGTTCCCTCCAGCTTGTCGGCATTGTGGGCACCATTGCAACAGTTGGTACAAGAAATGAATGGAGCCACTGGAGTTGCTGTTGAAAATTCATTTTTCCAGTCTATATTTAACCGACTATTGAAGGAAGAGGAGATGCTTGGATCACTACGTGCTGGAACCCATTGGACTACTAGCGTATGTTTAAAAATTCTTATCTTTTGGAATTCTGGCACTAATGGATTTACAACTCTATTACTAATAACGACAGTCTTTAAAATTTCATTAGAGCACTGTTGTCTATGCTTGCTGTTTTCCTTGTTCAGTTACCATTCATTAGAGTGAATTGTTTGATTTTTGGTGGCAGGCTTTTGCAATTGCTCAAAAAGAATGCGTAGACTCCTCTTTTTCCCAGGTTTGGTCATCATTTTTTTCTGTAATGTACCCAGTCCGTTGATTTATCAGTTGGTTTTTGAACAGAACTAAAATTTAAAATTCATCAGACTGCAGTTTTAGTATGTTCTATATATTATTCTTTCTTGAAAATGGTAAATCAACAATTTTATGGTTTCTTTTGTCCGTATTCCTGCAGAATTCCTACATCTCCTATGAGACCATGCAGAAGCTTGGAATTTCTCAAGCTGTACAGTTCTTACAGGTATTGTATCATGTTTAGCGTGATTTTTCAATAGTTTGAGGAAATTGAAGTTATGGAATGATAGCTCGAATAAATATTATGTTGCCTCCTTCACTTTTTTTCTCATTATAGGTTGTGTTTTATGACATGTATAGTCTAGATATCCAGATGGTTCACCTTTAGCTGCTGTATTTATTCATTCCTCAATGATTGAGATGCTGGATTCTGCAACCGAGGATGCTATTGAGCAAAACAGTTGGTGAGATTAAATTTCTCGTACTCTTCTTCCCTCAATCTATGATGTTTGTTTTCTTTTATGCTATCCTGCTTATATCACTAGATCCGTTTTACTGAACCTTGATACTGGGTTCAGGATTGATTCCCTCTCTGTATTACCTTCATCATTCACGCCACAGGATGCAAACAAGATGTTGCTTCTTTGTCGCTCTGTCCAATCAGCTCTCAAGGTGGGATTTTGATCAAATTTGATAACTAGTCAACCCTCTTTTGTAATAAATTGCTGATTTATTTAGCCTTTCAGGCTGACAAAGCACTTATCTTGGGCGAATCCTACGTCCTAAGCAGTGGGTTTATCAAGGTAAACAGATGAAATGAAGGGTATTATTAGTAGTTTTGTTGCGTGCTGCTGTCTTTCCCATTTGGTTTTCTCCATCTGAACTATGCCTTGGTTTAACTACTAATGTTTAGGGCATATATGATCAAATTGAGAAAGAGGCAGGAGCTTTTAGCATCCAAGCTTCTACTGCTAGTTTGATAGATTCTTCAAGCAAATCATCAGAGTCGACAGAAAGCATACCTGCTAATACAGATAAAGGGTCAAGGAAGAAAAAAGGAAAGTCTGCCAGCATGAAGGCAGCTACCGTAGAAACTGTTCCAGATGATAAAGAGGACGCCCGTCCAAAATCTAAGAGAAACCAGAAGAAAGGCAGGGATTCATCGTCATCACAGAAGGTGGATTCAAAAGCAGGAGGCAAGAAAGAGTCGGTTAAGGCACAAGAAAGTAATAATATTATTCCGCCAGACGAATGGGTGATGAATAAGATTGTTGACTCTGTGCCTGAATTTGACGATGATGGTACACCTGAGAACTTTTTCTTTATGTATGCATAAAAAATATTATGTAGCTATGAATTGTGAGTGCATGTGACATAAATTCTGGGGTTTCTTGCAGGTATGGAGAACCCAGATTCGATTCTTAAGCATTTAGCTGATCATATGAAACCTATGCTCATTAATTCACTAAAGGAGAGAAGAAAGAAAATCTTCACAGAAAATGCAGATAGATTGAGGCGCTTGATTGATGATCTGCAGAAAAAGCTTGATGAGGTTGAAACCAACTGCTTCAATTATAGTTTTATCTTTAGTTTGACTACTCACCACCCAGCATGATAGTACTTTGTGACCTTATTTTTCGTGGATTTCCTTTTGGCAGTCTTTCCTAAATATGCAGCTCTACGAAAAAGCGCTAGAGCTTTTCGAAGATGACCAATCGACTTCAGTAAGTACTTTCTGTCTTTTTGCAAGCGACGCTCTTACTACTCAAAGAAGCTAGTGTGTAACACTTTCTTTTCTTCTGGTCCTAGGTTGTTTTACATAGGCATCTGCTAAGAACAACAGCAGCTACGATTGCTGATACACTTCTTCATGGGTTGGTAGGTCAAAAATAAAATAGTGTTTCTAAGATCATCTTCGTATTTTTGATTTAACTAATCAAGCTTCGAATATCAACCCAGGACATCCACAACAAACTGAAGAATGGTATTGAAGTTGGAGAATCCAAAACACAAGATCCAGTTTTGCTTGATTCTTCTGAGAGAACTGCCCTTGTAATGCAATTTTGAACACTAATCTCAATTAGTACTGTATTGTTTCACTTTTTCTTATTGTCTATATTGCTAGCCGATGTTTGACTCTCCCATGTTTTCTTTTCTTCTGGGGCAGGCTAAAAATCTCAACGGTTCTCTTCCGAAAAAGGCTCTTGCATTAGTTGAGGCACTGGAGGGAAAGGTTAGACCTTCCTTAATCGATATATTTCTTTTTTCCTTAGTTATTAACATAACCCCTGGCATGTTGAAAAAGTGGTTGGTTGCCTGTTTCTTTTTTGTTCTGCCATCTCGATTCCTCTTCTCCTGTGGCTAACCATGTTTATGTACAGCCAAAGTTTCTGTTCTGATAAAATTTTAACGGGAGTCAGGGATCTTTACAAAAATATGGTGGTGCACATAGCCATATATAGCTTATAGACTCTATAGAAAAATCTTTATTATAACTTAGGCCTGATCAATTTTTCGCTACCTAGTTAATAATCCTCTCAAAGGGTGGTTTCACTTTGGCTCTTCTAATGAATACATTCTAAGCGCCATTTGATGGGATTATTTTTTTTTCAGCGTGTAGACACTTTCATGATCACCTTCAGAGACCTGGCAGAAGAAAGGTACTATAATTCTTAATTTTTGAGGAATCTCTGAAGCAAGTCTGCTTAATTGGTTTTCACTTTTCACTGGATTTGAACTGCATGTTAACTATATTTGTGCAGTGGATTAGTCTTGAAGAAGCTTGACAAAAAACTGGAAAGGACACTCCTACATTCATATCGTAAGGTATGTACCACACCATATCGTTTCTTTTCTAATTTATGATCTCCGATCACTGCTTTTTATCCCTTCAGTGATGATGTTATCTGTGCTTGCAGGATCTGACATCTCAAGTTTCTACCGAATCAGACCCTGTTGCACTTCTCGCTAAAGTTGTCTCTCTCCTTTTTATTAAGGTACATATCCATGTTCGTGTAACTACTCTGTGCTTAGAATCCGGAATTAACTTATGGTTGGAATTCGACAGATTCACAGTAAAGCTCTACAAGCCCCTGGTAGAGCCGTTGCTGCGGCCATTTCTCACTTGAAGGTATTGCATCTTACGAGAGATTCACACTAACCCTATAATCTTCTCTCTTGATCATTCCTTTTTTCTTCCGCAGTCACAGGTGTCTGGTTACTCTGTATTATATCGTGGTCTTATTTTTTCGTGGCCAACATGTCTATTTCAATCCTTGTAGGATAAACTTGATGAATCTGCATACAAGACTTTGACAGATTACCAAACAGCAACTGTAACTCTTCTTGCTCTGATGTCAGCTTCATCCGGCGAGGTTCATATACTTCTCTTATTTCGTGGGCAACAAATTTTCATTTGAAATGCAACCAATAAATCTCTGTAGCGAATGATCATCTCTTTAAGCTGTTCATTCACATGTACAGGAACACGACTGCTCCTCAGATAGAATCTTGACCAAACGGGAATTTGTCGAGAGCCAGATGCCATTGCTTAGAACCATCGTCCTTGGCGAGTCACAGCCACAACAACAATCCTAATCCAACAGAGCCAGGTCGGAAGGTTCCCTTAGTATTCTGCTGTTAAGACCTAGGTCACTCCGCTAAAACTTAGTAGGAGTAGGAAAAACCGACTCATGTTTGGAGAATTCCGTTGAAACTTCAATATACAAAAGATTTGCATGGTTTGACCTTAACTATCTATAGATGGAGGCTTATATATTTCAAAACACTCTTTTATTAAGATTTACTTATATTATCATGATACAACGAGATTGATGATTACAAGAAAAAGAAGGATAAAGGAAAGTCACACCATTTATTTTACACAATCACACATTATTATTGTCTTTCAACTTCCGAGGTTACGCTTAACCAGAGATATCAATAGACTTGACCTCAGGCTTCCTCTCAGGAACTTTTGGCACCGTGACGGACAACACACCATTCTCCATACATGCCTTCACTTCCTCCACCTTGGCATTCTCTGGCAGCCTAAACCTCCTCATAAACTTCCCACTCGACCTCTCCACACGGTGCCACTTGTCACTCTTCTCTTCATTCTCACTGCTCCTCTCTCCGCTGATCTGAAGTATGTTCCCATCTTCAACCTCTACCTTCACCTCTTCCTTCTTAAGCCCCGGCAAGTCCGCCTTGAACACGTGCGCCTCAGGTGTCTCCCTCCAGTCCACTTTAGCGTTTGTGAACGCGGCAACGTCCTTGGCCGGTGCGTTTGCCAACCCTGACGGCGTCATGAATCCTTCGAACGGATCCCATACGTCTAGCGAGAATGGGTCGAACACGTTTGTTCTTCGGCCTCCAAAAATGCTCGGAATTAGAGACATTGTTTCACTTACTCTTGACGATTTGCTCTGTTTTGTTTTGCTTAGCTATGGAAACTCTTTTAACTCTTTGTTGATGCAGACACCGATATGTGTCGTGGCATATTTATAGGGAGAAAAGATGGGAGGGTAGAGGATAAGAGAGAGAGAAAGTTCTGCAAGGTTCTTGAAAATTCAGGTTTTGTCTTTTCTTTTCTTCATAACGTTCGTCTTCGCTACCAGATTTCTCAGGTGCTTTCAAGAAGTTTCGATGTTGAGAGCGTTTAGACGACTTGATATTCAGTAGCTCAGGCAGTGAACGCCATGCCGTTTTATTGTACATGGGCTTCGTTAATGGGCCTTAACTACGATGTGACATGCAATTAGTCAAACGTCTATTACTTACATTGAACACGTGTTTTGATGCTAAAGAAAAATGTGTTTATTAAACCGAAGGATCGATCATAGGAAGAAGATAAAAAGGAATAGAGAGAATCAATAGACATTATAGGCCTACTGACCTACGTACGTAACGTGGAATCAGTGCCGCTGTGGTTAAATTCGTATATCTTAATTAGGAGGAGTTTTCTAAATTTGTTTCTGAATGCATTAGAAAAGGATTAGTTTTGGGACAACAACCACAAAATGTGATTCTTGCAAAAACGATTAGAACTAAAATTGATAACAAAATATATATATATATATATATATATAATTCATAAGTTAAGACTTAACAATCTTCCGAATCATTATTTTATAAAAAATCTAATATTTTAATGAATCTCTTGTAATAATTATTTGATGGAAGACTTTTAATACTTTTAACTGAATCTTTTTCAACAATCTTCGTTTGTAACTGAAACTTTGAAAGCCACACAGACTCAAAATTATAAAATACAAGACGTAAATATTATGATTCAACAATCTGCGTGAGATAAAATTGCCGCATTAAGAGAGAATCGCAGGCGCGTGGATCTCACTCGCGGCGATTTTCTCTCCCAAATTTTTTTTCTTCTGATCACAAACTCTTGCACCATCGTTGGGGGTTCTCCGTCGATTCCGGCGACGAAGAGAGCCCCAGGACTTATGGCGCTTCATCCGTTAACTGCTGCATCAATAAGGTGAAAGCTTTGTGATCAAAATCAAGGGAGCAGTGGAAGGGAGAAGTTTCCTCGACACACCAACGGTAAGAGCTCTATCAGCAGTAGTGCGACGAGGAGTAGAAAAAGGAGATTCACGGCAAGGATCGAGAGAGGAAGGTGGTTAGATCTGAAGACTGGAGATTCTGGAGGTTTCTCAGGGTTGTTGTTCGATAGGGGAGGTCGTCTATGGCAAGGAGGAGCTAAGCCACCGTCGAAGGGTTCAGATCTTCTCCCTACCACCTATCTCTTCTCACATATGAGCCTGTATCTCTTCGACAATGGAAGCTCGGCTCTTTTCTTCCTCCTCAAAGCTGCTCTACGGTGGCGGGATGGCAACGGGTCTTGGATCACCATCTCCGTTTGACTCGCGTTGTCCAGGCTCGCCGAAGGTCCTGTTCCGATGAGCATCCGCAATATTATGGACGGCGGCTTCAACTGAGTTCTTCAATTGGAGATTAGGGTAAATGAGTGCCGGTTTGATTACGGTTCGTGAATAAACCAGGGTCAATTTTGATTTACAATTTTTACTTGTTTGATGTATGTGGTTTAGGCCCTTTGGGGATTGTAATGGGTCTAAATCCGGAGATAGCGCATTGGGCATTTATTTATAAAATTGACTACCCTTTAACAAAAAAAAAAAAATCCGCGTGAGATCTACTCGCGGCTCTCTCCTATCTCCTCCTTTCTCTTCTTCTGATCACGACTCCGTGCACCGACTGAAGGGTTCCTTCGGCGATTCCGGCGTTGAAGAGGAACTACTGGTCCATGGCGCTTCATCCGCAGTCCATTGCACCTACCGGCGAGGTCACCAGATCGAAATCAAGGGAGTTTGTGGCGAGGAGAAGCTTCTACAGGACACTTCCAGTAAGAGCTTTACCGGCGGCATGGTTATGCGGTTAGAAGAAGGAAGTTCTCGGCGAGGAATGAGAAAGATACGGCAGTTAGATCTGAACGGCTGGAGACGCAGGAGGTTTTGTCACGGCTGGTGGTTTGACGGGGGAGGTCTACCGCCGGAAAGGCAAGGCTAAGCCACCGTCGATGGCTTTTTAGATCTACTCCCTACTGCTCTATCTTTATCTGACTGAACTATGGCTTCCGGATTGCTAGATCGGTTTCTTCTTCCTTCTCTTCACAACTCTACGGTGGCGGGATGGTGATGGTCCTGTGTCACCTTCTCTGTTTGACTCCCGTCTTCCTGGCTCGCCCGGTGGTCCTGGTCCGGCGAGTATCCGCAGCTTCATGGGAAGGCGGCTGCAATAGGATTCTCCTATTGCAGATTAGGGTTTCTGGTTTATATCGGTTAGCTACTGATTTAGATTGGTTTATATCCGGATCAATTTTGATCTTTCTTATCTAGTTTGGTTTAGTGTAATTGGACTGGGCCCTAAGGGGATAATTGTATGGGCTTATTCTAGAAATAGTCCATTGAACATATATGTTATAAATTGAAAGCCTTTTAACAAAAAAAAAAATATATATATATATATATATATATATATATATTATGATTCATATGGGAAGAACTAATATACGTAAGTTAAAGAAACATAAGTTTTTAAAGAAAGAGAAATTGATTAAATTATGAAACTTTGTGGGGGCGTAGTTTGAAGTGCTTTAAGTGACGACCAATTGGCCTATCACTACAAGTTTTTTGGTAACTATACAAACCAAAAACTGTAGTGATATGTTGATTTATTCATTGTATAAAAACCACCGTTGGCCATATTAAAGATTGATGAGAGTTTAGGAATGGAAGAATTGTATATTGACTCTCATGGTGATTACAATAAATTATATATGTTTATATAGAGAATAGAATAAGAAGCTAATTAACCAGTTTCTATATATAAATATACAATAATTATTAACAAATACACTCTAAAATATTCTAAACATTCTTATACTTCTACACGCCCCCTCAATCTCAAGGCGGTGATGAAGAGACGGTGGAATCAGCGGTTTGAGATTGATCAATGATGTGGAAACGTTTGACTTAGAGAGATTGTGAGACGACGATCGAATGAACACAATGTCGTTGGTGGTGGCAGCCAGATCTAGAAATGTCTTTATGAGAGAGATCGTTGTAGAGGGTTGGAGCTTGCTTGATTATGGAGATCCGATGAGATTTTTTTTTTTTTAAAGAAAATTAAATAGAAAGAAGCACTTTAGCGTGAGAGAATGATAATAATTTTTTTTTTTAACTGAACTGAAATATAGTAAATAAAATTTTGAAGAAGCATCGATGGCTTGAAAACTGGAATAAGATGATTTTTTTTTATGGTTTGATTCAGAGGTTTATAAGAAACTTGAATGATGAAAACATTTAAAAAAAAAAAAAAAAAAAAAAAAGAAGAACCACTTGGCTTAGATTCAGAGAAAACATGTTTTTTAAAAAAAAAAACAAAAGAAAGAAAAGTAAAAAGAAGAACACTTGGTTTAGATTCAGAGATCTATGATGACATATCTGAACAAAGAGAAGATCCATAACTTAGATTCAAAGGTTCATGATGAACTTGAATGTAGAAACACTTGGCTTAACAAAAAAAATAAAACGAGTTTGATCGTAAGATCTAAACTCAGAAGCAAATCTGCTCTAATACCATATTAAAAATTGACGAGAGTTTAGGAATGGAAGAATTGTATAATGACTCTCATGGTGATTACAATAAATTATATATGCTTATATAAAGAATAGAATAAGAAGCTAATTAACCAGTTTCTATATATAAAGATACAGTAATTATTAACAAATATACTCTAGAATATTCTAGACATTCTTATACTTCTACAAGCTATTGCTCCTCTGACCTGGACTTCTTAAGTCAAATGCTCCTCTGACCTGGACTTATTAATTGTCAACTCACAATTTTTTCCGTAAATTTTCATCTAAACATAAACAATCCAACGTCCAAAAAATCTTTATTATGTTTATAATTTTTTACTAGTGGAGAATAAGGTTAACACAAGAACTGCGGATACATGACCAATCAAGATCAAAAGAATCAAAATCTTACACGAAAAAAAATCAATTATTGGAAACATATAATATATTTACATATACAATTCAAGGTAAAAACATTTTAGTTCACATGATTTTCAATGTCGTTGCGCTACATAAGATTGGTTCACTAATCACTCCAATCAGATCGTCGATCTCTCCCATGTCTGCGCTTCATTTGTAAGCTGGTTTATGTCGTTGCCCATCTGTTGTCCTACCAGAGTTGACACTCCAGTCCCCATATTAGGCCCTATCATCAAAACAGTTAACTTGTCACATCTCTAAAAGTAGATAGGGTTAGCCATGACCAAAATTTCATGAGTGGATCAAAATATAATCAATATATATATGTACAAATTATACCAAACACATCAAGAGACTTAATGTATAATATACCTGTAGACGTAGGCATCGCCAAGGCTTGCAGCCTCGCTTTGCGACGATTCGCTAAGATTATAGCGATGAACGCATCTGCACCAAGAACAAACGCTGCCGCAGATACCACACCGATTATAATTGGCAGTTTACTGCTCTTATCACTAGTTGATCCACCTGATCCGATATCAAATATAATTTTTTTTAAGTTACATAATACGCATAAATAAGTGTTTAATTTGTTATTTCGGCATAATATTCCATGTTATGATCACTGAGAGCTTTTATCAAATTAATATAGAAAACAAATTAAAAATGAATTAAAAAATCTAAATACTAACCTGAGCTCACTCCATTGCTCCCTCCAGTTCCTTCTTTGCTAGTTCCACCGGAGCCTTAACACATTAAAAAAAAAAACGTACATCACATTACATAAGTGACTATATAATCCAAGTTTATGTTTTTATTGGTAATTCTTGATTATACACAAATATAGACTAATCACAAAAAAAATGCATTTCAAAAAAACTAACCAGATCCGGATCCACTGCCCCCAGATCCTCCTCCTCCTCCTCCGCTTCCGCCTTCGCTTGTGCCCTTACTTATCACATAAAGCTCGGCTGCATTTATCATTGGCGGTAAAAGCGCACTAGCGGTGGAGTGGAGTACCAGCAGGGTGCTTGAGCTGGCCAGCACATCTCTCACGACCACTTGCGTAGTTTTTCCAAACACAGGCACAACTGGACCCTTTCCAACTTGCTTACCACCAAAGAAAATGTTGAACGATCGTACACTCGACTGGAGAGGCTCCGAGAAATACATAGCCAAGTAAACCGGAACTCCTTCTGAAGGAAGAGTGGGGTCGACTAATGCTAAGCCTTCCCCGGTCCAAGAGTTACGGAGGACGGACTCAGGCGGCTTGTTTGATGCACCAGATGTATCTATCGTTACAGCCGTGGACGGTATTCCTGTGACCAATAAGTTTATCTCGGTCGGAAGCCAAAACCTACCTTGAAGATCCGATCTAGCAAAAATAGTATAATATAATAACAATTCGATATGGTCTTAATTGATTGTAGTTAAAATTTGGCATTTATGTTTGTGTTTAGGTAACATAGTACAAAAAAATTATTGCAAACCAAACGGAATTTTTTTTTTCATTAACAAGTAAGTGATTAACCAATTTTCTGATTTAAACGCTAAGTTGCTGTTTCATACGCATTCTATTACTCTAATCTTGAACACCAAAAGTAAATATACGAAGTGATTGGATATCGATGGTTACCTTAGAACTTCTGTTGCACCATACGCACGTCGTTGTTGGTAAAATAAACCTTCACCAGGACCAAGCTCATCATACATGCCAGCGGCCAAGTCGACAACTTCAATGGATGATACAAAAGGGTTCGATGAGGAAGACGTACGCACAAAGCAAACGCTGGTCTCTCCGCTGGCCGGAGAAAATCTTAGCTCCAAAATGTACGGTTCAAATGCCGAGGATATTGATACGGTGCCTCGGTGTTTCCCTTCAAACACTACGCTGAAGGTTGGAGTTGAGGGCTTCCCGTCGTAGTTCCCGTAGTAATACATCGTTCTCACTAGAACTTTTCCACCTTTTGTAACCGGAATGGCGGAGTAGCAATTGGTGTCGCCAGTCGGAAAGTACCGGAGAGTGGTGAGGGATTTTTCGACGGTGGTGGACGAAATGGTGGCCGAGTCTCCAGATGTGATGAAGTCGTTGTCTCCAACCCATTTTAGGTTGTTGTTGTCTACGCCCGGCAATGACGTTCCACAGTCTATGTTTACGCCTGTAATAATTCATTATGCATGCATGAATCACTGATTGTTATGATAGCTAAGCATTAAAGATAGAAGTCTTTTTTTTTTTGTTCCTAAAATTAGTTTTAGTCATCCAACTTCACCCCAATTAATGTACACACTATTACTAACATAATAAAAGTATCGTATAATTCAGAATATTTACCCCCATTTGATGAATACAACTTAATTATTGATCTTGAAAATTGTTATGTGTCCATTTAGTTGCTATGAATTTTCATTGTGGATCATGTGATTTTACAAAAGTAAACAAAAGTCCTTTGACTCGATCCACATGATGAATCGACACTTTTTTAACGCTTGATATGTGATGGTTTTTGGTAAAACCACATTATAGGCCGCAATGAGTTTTCTGACCAACCAGAGGACAAGAAAAGTCATTTGCTAACATTTTTGTATGCATCCTCGTCACATAGAAAACACTAAGCAAAAAATTGGTCCCATTAGCTCGAACGAACCAGCCATATCAAAACCACACTGATAAAAATTGATCACACTAAATTTTCTTACATGGTAGCCAACTTCAAAACCTGGTCCCATTAGCTCAAACGAACCAGCCATATCAAAACCACACTGATAAAACTCTATATATATATATATCTCCCTTTAGATAGATTGTCCCTTCTGTCTGACTTTGCAATTTGGTATCTTTTGAATGATGTGAGTCCATTCATAGCCACATACTGTGCAAAAGGAACATTTAAATTATATCGTAAAGATCAAATCTCTTCACCCTGATCAGCAATATCATTAACCAGTTTGGACTCTTCTCCGTACTTCCCCATAAGGATCTCTCTCTCAACTGAGGTGTATCAAGTGCAGTTGCACCATACCTCTTGAAAACCTTCTGTATGATTAAGTATGCTTTTCCTCGGACTGCCAATTGTCCCATGTCATAATAAAATCAAACAACAAAATGAGAAATTTGACTTGAGGCTAAAGTTACAACTGCAACACTAATCACATCTTTGTACTGAAGCCGGAGACTGTTCCTTATCAAACAAGAAGACTAACCAAAGAGAGAATACACAGCTACGGAACTGGAAGCGTGGAAGAAGAACTGAAAACAAAAACAGAACCGAAATAGAAATAGAATCAATGCTCAAAACACTCTTCTAAAACAGAACTGAAGACAGAAAAAACAACTGCTTTTAGCTCGATACTAAGTGTCTTGGAATAAAAAATTTATACTTTTTCATATATTTCAAAACACTCTTTTATTAAAAGGAAAAAGGAAAATCACACCATTTATTTTACACAATCACACATTATTGTCTTCATTTCTTAAACTATAAGGTTACGCGCTTTAACCAGAGATATCAATGGACTTGACCTCAGGCTTCTTCTCCGGCACTTTCGGCACCGTGACCGACAAGACGCCATTCTCCATACTGGCCTTCACTTCCTCCACCTTGGCATTCTCTGGCAGCCTAAACCTCCTCATGAACTTCCCACTCGACCTCTCCACACGGTGCCACTTGTCACTCTTCTCTTCATTCTCACTGCTCCTCTCTCCGCTTATCTGAAGTATGTTCCCATCTTCAACCTCCACTTTCACCTCTTCCTTCTTAAGCCCCGGCAAGTCCGCCTTGAACACGTGCGCCTCAGGTGTCTCCCTCCAATCCACTTTAGCGTTTGTGAACGCTGCCACGTCCTTATTAGCCTCTGCGTTTGCCTGCGACAAGAACCCTTCAAACGGATCCCATACGTCTAGTGAGAATGGGTCGAACACGTTTGTTCTTCGACCTCCAAAAATGCTCGGAATTATAGACATTGCTTGACTTCCTTTTGCTCTGTTTTGATAGTGTTCTGTTATCAATTTTTTTGCTTTAAACTCTTTGCTCTTTTGTTGATTCCAAACACGTACGTGCCCTAGTGTATATATAGGGAGGGAGAGAGAGAGAAGAAGAGGGTAGAGTGATAAGAGAGTGAAATGTTCTGCTAGTTTCTTCAAAAATCAAGAATCTTCTTTAGAAGCCTACAACTACAAGAATTGTCAGGTTCTTTCAAGAAGTTTCGGTGCTGAGGGTTGAGCCGACGTGCAATTCATCAAGTAGACAGCTAAACGCCATGCCGTTTTTGTTTACATGAGCTTTGTTAATGGGCTTTACTATTGTAGCCCATTTAAGAACTCTCGTTGTCTTAATAACTAGCATTTGTTATTGAATTATTAGAAAGATACCAATAATTTAAAAATAAATTTCTTTTAATGTTTTATAATATTAATTAACACTAGTTGCGCTTAGCTGCAGGATACTTTTTGTAACTACTTTCCGATATATCGAATTATTTAAAAATATACTTTTTTGCTATGTTGCATGGAAACTCTTTTTGAGGTGCGTTTCCCGTTTCCGAAACGTTTCGGAAACGGAAACTCGTGGAAACTCGGAAACAAGTCACAGAAACACGATTCCTAAAATTCTCTGTTTGGAAACACGATGGAAACTCCATTTCCGTTTTGGAAACACGACGGAAACTCTTTTTTTTTTTTTTTTTCAAAATTTAATAAATAAACAAATTGAAAATATAAGAATTCATGATACATATAATGATAAAAAAATATAATATAATTAGTAGCTTAAAAGTTAAAATCCCTAATGGCGATGCTGGTAAAAAAATTTGATTTTGAACGTTTATTTTTTTACAGTTTTACTTTTAATTAAAATTTTTAATATTTATGTTTTGAATTTGTGTTGTTTCAGATTTTTTTAATATAGTTTTTATGTTTGGGGATTTATATATCTATATATCTATATATATGTATATACGTTTCCTACACGTTTCCATTACTTAATTTTTGAAAAAACCTGTTTCCCGTTTCCGAAACGTTTCGTTTCCGCGTATCCGTTTCCGTTTCCATGCAACATAGCTTTTTTGGAATTGGATTAGTTGTAAAACTATGGTTTATCCAATAGTAAAATATAAAAATGCACTAATAAAATAAAATAAAAATAAAGAAATCTCAAATTTGATATGATTTATAGATGTTTACTTTTAAATCGAGTAGACTTAATTATATAAATTGCCTAACTAACAATAATGTATGTTCTTTTTTTTCTTTTCTTTACCTTTGGTGAGAGATATATTAGTATAGTTTGAATTTGTGGTGTTTGTTTTTGTATTTTATACAAATTTAACAACATAATTGTTATATAATATTTTTATTGTTATCAAAGTTATTATTTGTAAAAGTACATAGACATATTTTTACTTTAGTCTCGTTTTGTGTATTATTTAATATTATTAGGGACATTTACAAAAATACCATTTTTTCATTAC
>NC_025693.1:15769477-15781124 GCF_000633955.1 Camelina sativa
CAAAATTTAATAAATAAACAAATTGAAAATATAAGAATTCATGATACATATAATGATAAAAAAATATAATATAATTAGTAGCTTAAAAGTTAAAATCCCTAATGGCGATGCTGGTAAAAAAATTTGATTTTGAACGTTTATTTTTTTACAGTTTTACTTTTAATTAAAATTTTTAATATTTATGTTTTGAATTTGTGTTGTTTCAGATTTTTTTAATATAGTTTTTATGTTTGGGGATTTATATATCTATATATCTATATATATGTATATACGTTTCCTACACGTTTCCATTACTTAATTTTTGAAAAAACCTGTTTCCCGTTTCCGAAACGTTTCGTTTCCGCGTATCCGTTTCCGTTTCCATGCAACATAGCTTTTTTGGAATTGGATTAGTTGTAAAACTATGGTTTATCCAATAGTAAAATATAAAAATGCACTAATAAAATAAAATAAAAATAAAGAAATCTCAAATTTGATATGATTTATAGATGTTTACTTTTAAATCGAGTAGACTTAATTATATAAATTGCCTAACTAACAATAATGTATGTTCTTTTTTTTCTTTTCTTTACCTTTGGTGAGAGATATATTAGTATAGTTTGAATTTGTGGTGTTTGTTTTTGTATTTTATACAAATTTAACAACATAATTGTTATATAATATTTTTATTGTTATCAAAGTTATTATTTGTAAAAGTACATAGACATATTTTTACTTTAGTCTCGTTTTATGTATTATTTAATATTATTAGGGACATTTACAAAAATACCATTTTTTCATTACCCTTTTGTAAAAATAACTCTTGTTGTCCATTTTTAATAATACATTCTTTCAATATACAAAATGACTAAATTTTAAACTCTAAACTCCAAATATTAAATCCTACCCTTTAAAACTATATCCTAAGGTAAAACAGAGAATCCAAACCCAAAAAAAATTATACAAATCAATTTAACACATTGTAATTATGCAAAAAATGACAAAAATGAAATTGACAAAAAAATGGTATTTTTGAAAAATGGTATCTGTATTACAAACAATTTCTCATATTATTAGCAGAGCGATTAGGTTCATTGTCAAAGTAATTTTTAAGTCACTGATTTAAACTATAATATAAAACCTTCAATTTTGGAACTTATATATTGTTCAATTTATCATTAGTTGGTGTTCTTATATATAAAATCACTATCAACACTAATCTCAAACTTTATTTTATTTACTTGTTGTAGGAGATATATTAGTGTAGCTTGATGTTATGGTGTATTATTTTTGTAGTTTATACAAATTTAATCACATAATTTTTCTATAGTTTTTTTGGTTCTTAGAGAAGTTATTTATTTCCTTCTTTTTGTTCTTTTTTAAGAATCTAATTGTTTTGTTTGATAATAATTCCTTGTAAGTCAATATACACATACTTAGTTTTACTTTAGTTTGGTTTTGTGTTATTCGTGGTTATTCTTAATTTATATTCTATCTGTATTATATTATTATTTTCTTTGTATTGTATTATATTTTACTAATATGAATTGATTGCTTTTATTCTTATACTTGGTTAACATTAGTATATTTTTTAAAGTTGTAAATGATTTATTAATTTATTTTAAATTTATGCTATAATTTTAAACCTTTATTTTTGAAAAATATTGATATACATACGATAATTAATATACTTGTTTGATATTATTATATTTTTGAAAGTTGTAAATGATGTATTTATTTAGTTTAAATTTAGGCGATAAATTTAAACATTTGTTATTGAAAATTATTGATGATGTTTATTATTTTTTATAATTTAATTGGTTACACAATTTAAATGATGTATTAGTTTCTAAAAATCTGAAAAAGCTGATTTGGAACAAAAAAATAATTATTATTGGCTGAGAGATATGAGCTGTATTAATGAAATGTTTTTATTGGTAAACAAATAAGCTGATGTGTCAGCTTCATATTCCACCAAAATGTTGATGTGTAAGCACTGGAGAGAAACATATTGTGTTTTTATAGTAGGAAAAAAGATGGCTAACTACACAAAGTATCGGAGAATGCATGGTCACACATGCCAAGTATAATATTGTATCCTCAACTACACAAAGTATATGTATTGCATGACCACATGTCTGAACTATATGACGTTATGTGGTTAACACCATAGACATACAATCCGGTACACCGGTCGAATGATTCCGGCGAAGACCGACGTTGACTCCGGCGTTGACCAACATTGACCAAAAAATTATATTTTAATATTTTTCTATGAAAAAAAAAATTATTATATTAAATTATTTATGATTTTTCATGATTAGAAAACATTCTATTCAATATCTAAATATCTTAGGTATCTCTAATGTATTTATTCTTATAATTAATTAATTTTTATTTTTAAAGCTAAAATAATAGTTAAATTAAAATAATCAATAATTATTTTCAAGATATTTATAGATTTTATCTTGATTTTAGGATATGTTTGCAAAAGGATATAGAATAAGAGGATTTTTGCAAATACCCTTATATTATATACTGAAAATAATTATGTATCATTATATTTTATCTATTAAAAGTAAATAGTGTTAATTTTTTTGTTATTGTTTACATGTTATTAGGAGTATGTAAATTTTTTTTACCAAAGAGTATCTAAAATTTTGTATACTCTTTACCATGCAAATTTTAAAGTAAAGAGTCATATACTCAAATCTTTTGCATATTATTTTCTAATGAAAATAGTTGAATTTGATTTTATTGATTCTTGTAGTATTTAAAATTTTAAATAATATGATGATCAGAGATTTATATATATAAAATCATTAATAATTACATATGTTATATATATATATATATATATTTCTTGAAAATAATTATTAATAATTTTATTTAACTATTAGTTTAGCTTTAAAAATAAAAGTAACTAATTATAAGAATGAATACATTAGAGATATATAAATAATTAGATATTGAATAGAATGTGTTTTCAAATCATGAAAAACCATATATAATTTAATATAATAATTTATGATTTTGTTTTTATATAGAAAATATTAAAATACAATTTTTTCGGTCAATGTTGGTCAACACCGGAGTCAACGTCGGTCTTCGCCGGAATCATTCAACCGGTGTACCGGATTGTATGTTTATGGTGTTGACCACATAACGTCATATAATTTATGCATGTGGCCATGCAATACATATATTTCGTGTAGTTGATGATACAATATTAAACTTGGCATGTGTGACCATGCATTCTCCTATACTTCATGTAGCTAGGCATCTTTTTTCCTTTATAGTATTGACTGGTATGTTTGCTACTTTTTATTTTAGAAAAAAGATGGCTAGCTACATGAAGTATAGGAGAATGCATGGTCACACATGCCAAGTATAATATTGTATCATCAACTACACGAAGTATATGTATTGCATGGCCACATGCATGAACTATACGACGTTATGTGGTCAACACCATAGACATACAATCCGGTACACCGGTCGAATGATTCCGGCAAAGACCGATGTTGACTCCGGCGTTGACCAACATTGACCAAAAAAAATAATATAATTTTTTTTATGAAAAAACAAAATAATAAATTATTATATTAAACTATTTATGATTTTTCATGATTAGAAAAAATTCTACTCAATATCTAAAGCTAAAATAATTAATTAATTAACTAATATATTTATTCTTATAATTAATTAATTAATTTTTATTTTTAAAGCTAAAATAATAGTTAAAGAAAAACAATTAATAATTATTTTCAAGATATTTATAGATTTTATCTTGATTTTAGGATATGTTTGCAAAAGGATATAGAATAAGAGGATTTTTGCAAATGCCCTTATATTATATACTGAAAATAATTATGTATCATTACATTTTATCTATTAAAAGTAAATAGTGTTAATTTTTTGTTATTGTTTACATGTTATTAGGAGTATGTAAAAAAATTATACCAAATAGTATCTAAAATTTTGTATACTCTTTATCATGCAAATTTTAAAGTAAAGAGTCATATACTCAAATCTTTTGCATATTATTTTCTAATGAAAGTAGTTGAATTTGATTTTATTGATTCTTGTAGTATTTAAAATTTTAAATAATATGATGATCAGAGATTTATATATATATAATCATTAATAATTACATATGTTATATATATATATATATATATATATATTTCTTGAAAATAATTATTAATAATTTTATTTAACTATTAGTTTAGATTTAAAAATAAAAGTAACTAATTATAAGAATGAGTACATTAGAGATATATAAATAATTAGATATTGAATAGAATGTGTTTTCTAATCATGAAAACCCATATATAATTTAATATAATAATTTCTTATTTTGTTTTTTAATAGAAAAATATTAAAATACAATTTTTATTTGGTCAATGTTGTCAACGCCAGAGTCAACATCAGTCTTCGCCGGAATCATTCGACCGGTGTACCGAATTGTATGTCTATGGTATTGACCACATAACGTCGTATAGTTCATGCATGTGGCCATGCAATACATATACTTCGTGTAATTGATGATACAATATTATACTTGGCATGTGTAATCATGCATTCTCCTATACTTCATGTAGCTAGCCATCTTTTTTCCTTCTTTCATTCTCCTATATTTCTTTTGATGATGACATAAAAAAAATATTATCATCCTGGTAAGTACAAAATTTGAAGTAAAAATAGTGAACTCGACAAGACTATTTTTTGGACATTGAATATCCAAAGTTTTAAGAAAAGAATATCACATTTGATTATGTGGTATAAAAACACCTCGTCTTTAAACTAAAAGTAGATTTAAAACATGCAATAACAGCCGTTAAAGCGTAATACGAAATTGCTAACCGGTGATAAAATTCCAAGACAATTGAGAAAAAAATAAACATTTATCAAAGACTACCACAAATCAGTAATCAAATTTTATCCTATAGTAATCCTTATATACCCGTCAGCTCTTTGTTGATTCCATATGAATCTTGGGCCTCCCAAAATTTTTTACCGTTTGAATTGTGTCAATAAGAGCATTTTTTTTTTTTAAGAATTACTCAAATGTTATCCAAAAGTTGGTTTATTACTCAAATCTATAAATCTTTTGAAAATTACTAGAATGTTTAGTGCCTTGAGTGTAATTACAATTTACCCTTTGAGTTTTATTTTCCGAATTTGAGTAAAAAAAAATAAATAAATACACATCAACAAATTAAAATACACATCAGATATGAATAGATATGAATTAACACGTCATTAAGCAGTTTTTTTAGATCTACAGTTTTGTTTTCTCTCGTTTATATCAAAGAGAGGGAAAGTGAATAGTTTTAACTATTCACAAAGCGCGAGAAAAAAAAATTATTGAAACTCTCGTCTCTCCTCGCCGGCGATACTGTCATTGTCCACTCTCTTGCCGTCAATCTCCCGCCGTCATCTCTCGCCGTCATCTCTCACCGTCTTTTTTCGTCGTCGCACTCTCTTTCTTCAATTGGCTCTCTCTCTCTCTTCGTCTTCTTCGTCTTCTTCGTCTTCTTCGTCTTCGTCTATCCGGTATGTGTCGACTGTTTAATTTCGAGTTTTCCGGCTGAATGTGGGTTTTTTCGATGATTTACGGCTGATTGTCGCCGTTGTTAATGACTGCTGATTTGTTAGATTTATTCGATTCGATGGCTGATTTAATTTTTGTTTTATGTTGCGGCTCAGTTATTTTAGGGTTTACGGCTGATTTGTTAGATTTATTCGATTCGATGGCTGATTTACTTTTTGTTTTATGTTGCGGCTCAGTTATTTTAGGGTTTATGGCTGATTTGTTAGATTTATTCGATTCGATGGCTGATTTACTGTTTGTTTTATTTTGCGGACGGATGAGTTGTGACTGAGATATTTTGTGCTTTAGATCTGAGTTATGTGTTTGTGGCTGAGTTATGTTATGCTTTGTGTATGAGTTTGTTTTATGTTATGGCTGATTTATTTTATGATTTACTTATGAACTATAACAGATGTCGATGGTGATTATTTCTTCTGAAGAACAAGCAAGGGATTACCCCCCAAGACTATACGCTAAAATAGAGTCTAGAGATATAAACACAAATTTCAGGATGAAAGAATTCCCTCAGATTAGGGAATCAATAGGACTGGATGCGTGGGAAGAAACGAAGAAAGTACCTATTGGAATAATCTCTAAGCTAGTTGATAGCCAATTCGTCTGGTCTGGTAAGGTTGTTCATTTCCTACTATGTAACCAGTTAAGGGTACATAAGAAGGAGCTTTGGTTTGTGGTCGGCGGTCAAC
This sequence comes from Camelina sativa, assembly GCF_000633955.1. Taxonomy (NCBI): domain Eukaryota; kingdom Viridiplantae; phylum Streptophyta; class Magnoliopsida; order Brassicales; family Brassicaceae; genus Camelina; species Camelina sativa. The sequence continues at coordinate 15,775,757 of NC_025693.1, forward strand.
CTATCAGGTTTGGGTTGAATGAGTTTCATTTTCTGACGGGGTTAAACATAGACCCAATGCCTACTGAACGGTTTGAACTTGAAGAGGAACACAAAGATTTCTTCAGACTTTTGAAAGTGCCTGGTGGGGCAGGTCCAACGCTACTTGAACTCAGGGAAGCATTAAGAGTGTGCCGGGGATGGGTTAACCTTGATCATCGTAAATGGTTGGGGCTGTTGCTTCTTCAACACATTGGACTTTATGGTTTGCATCATAACTCTAGAATTCCATATGAAAGTGCCAAAAGAGTTTTTGATGATGAAGCAATGAAGACGTATCCGTGGGGTCGGTCAGCATTTGAAGCTCTTGTTGATTCCATAAAGATGTTGAACCCTACGGGAAAGTCGTACACCCTCAGTGGGTTTACACCCGTGTTACAGGCTTGGGCGTATGAGTCCATCAAATGCTTTGGAGAACGGTTTGGGAATGCATCAGCTAATGATGGTGGCATACCGATGCTTCAATGGGGTGGAAACCGTACACGTTCATCGCTGGAAACCGCAATTGCTGAAGAGATCAAAGCGCTTGGTGAGGTAAGGTTTATATCTGGTTGAGTGATTGTTTAGTAATGGATGAGTTATGATGTAGTTATGGCTGAGTTATTGTTTAGTAACGGCTGAGTTATGTTTTAGTAATGGATGATTTATGCTTTAGTGTTGGCTGAGTTATGTTTTAGTAATGACTGATTTATGCTTTCATTAGTAATGACTGAGTTAAAACTTACTGATGGGTTTCATAATCTCTTATGTTACAGCTGCGTGTGATTAATATGGTTATGAAGGAAAATGGCTGCGAGCTATTTCATTCGTGGCCAGAAGAAGAAGACGACCCAGCAATCGATCGCCTGATCGAAGACATACATCTGAATACGTTTGTTAAAGGTTTTTGGGATGTTAAGGGGAGTGATAAGAAGAAAAAGAAAAAGAAAGCTGAAGCAGTTGTTGAGTCTGAATCTCCTCCCGCAAAGAAGCGGAAAGTTCAGAAGATGAAAGTTTCCAACAGTCAGGAAACTAGTGAAGGAGTTGCACAGGAGAGGAAGAAGAAAGGAAAAAAGGTAAGTGAGGAGGAAGATGCTGGGGAAGATGATCTCTACGAATTGATCTCTAAGTTATACACAAGGTTTGACACCGTTGATAGGAACATTGAAAATGTATCGGCGAATCTGGAGAAGAAGATGGATGAAAGGATTGAAACCAGGCTTGGATCTTTTGAGACGGACCTCAAACAGATGAAAGAGCTCGTGCTTTCAAAGAGCACGACTGACCAGACTTTAAAAATGGGACAGGAACTAAATAACCTGGGACATGGACAGGAACTTCAGACATCAAAAGGTCCACCAAAAGTTCCGGTAATGTCTGGTTTATCTTTGTTTTATGGCTGATTTTTCAGAATGTTTAGGCTGAGTTATTATAATGTCTGATTTATTTCGCTATGATATACAGGAAAAGAACTCTTTGACTTCTCCTAAGAAGTCTCCAGATGCTAAGAAACCAGCTGATACGAAAACAGGGCCTTCCACGAGGAGAAATGCCAAAGAGTTAGAGGCGTCAGAGAAGGCCAAAGAGTTAGAGGCGGGAGAGCCGGTAATGTCTGGTTTATCTTTGTTTTATGGCTGATGTTTCAGAATGTTTAGGCTGAGTTATTATAATTTTAATTGTCTTCGCTATGATATACAGGAAAAGAACTCTTTGACTTCTCCTAAGAAGTCTCCAGCTGCTAAGAAACCAGCTGATACGAAAACAGGGCCTTCCACGAGGAGAAATGCCAAAGAGTTAGAGGCGTCAGAGAAGGCCAAAGAGTTAGAGGCGGGAGAGAAGGTAATGTCTGATTCATCTTTGTTTTATGGCTGATTTTTCAGAATATTTAGGCTGAGTTATTATAATTTTAATATACAGGAAAAGAACTATTTGACTTCTCCAGATGCTAAGAAGTCTCCAGCTACTAAGAGACCAGCTGATACGAAAAGACGGCCTTCCACGAGGAGAAATGTTAAAGAGTTAGAGGCGGCAGAGGAGGCCAAAGAGTTAGAGGCGGCAGAGAAGGCCAAAGAAGTAGCTGCGTTAAAGAAGCCCAAAGAAGTAGCTGCGGCAAAGCAGGCTAAAGAAGTAGCTGCGGCTGGAGGTAGAGGTGGAGGTAGAGGTAGAGGTAGTGGTACAGGTACAGGTAGAGGTACAGGTAGAGGTAGAGGTAGAGGTAGGGCGCCTACAAATCCTACTGCTGCTGTTGTGGCTGCTGGTGTTAAGCCGTTGAAATTTGTACTACCTGGAGGTTCAGAAGCTGGTGCAGAAGCTGGTGCAGAAGATATTACAGACGAGTATTTTGCTGAAGCCGACTCACTTGAACCTGAATCTGAGGATGATGAGGAGGAAAAGATTAGGCTTGATAGAATTAAAGCTTTAAGGCTGGAGAGTGTTAAGCTGTCAGCGGATGGGAGTGCATTGAATACACAACAAGATCATCCAAGCTGGATTTTCCCTAATATTGGAGACAACGGACTGACGTGCATGAGGAAGAACTGTTCACCTGGACCTGGAATATATGATCCTCTGGCACCTGTTGATCCGGTCAAGGTTCATAAACTTTTGGAGCACCTAAAGAAAGCCGAGTATGACCCTTTAGACCCTTTTGCTTAACAAGTTAATAACAGCTTGTTAACATTATATTAACTTGTGTTTATTTGTTTGTTAGGAATATCCCGTTAGGCAAAGGTGGAATGAAAATTGAATTCTATAGGGTGCTAATCACCGAATGAAAGGACTGGCCAGAGAAGCCAGAGAAGCCAGAAGAATATGGTAAATATGGGTGGCTTACTAATGAAGTAAGTTTATCTTAATGTCTTAGTTATTGTTGTCGTTGTCTGACTTATATTACATTATGGCTGCGTTGTTGTTTACTACTCAGTTTTCTGTTGTACAACACTTGGGCGCGTTTATGAGAGTCCTTAGGTGTAGGTACAAACGAGATCCCTTCCCATTCCACAACAAACGCATTGCGTTTATAGACCCGTGGTTCACCAGTGAAATGGTTCACCGTCATTATCCGTTGTTCAAGTCCGAACCCAAGTTTTTTACAATGACTGGCAATTGTTATGAAGAATTAGTTAAAGGTTTGATTCCATCAGATGAACAAACTAATTTGAAGTGGATAGAAGATGTGGATCACCTGTATATTGCTCCACAAATTGGAGGCGATCACTGGGTGGCGCTGCACGTGGATCTCAACAGAAGGCATATTGATTGCTATGATAGCATCGTGGGACAAGTAACCGGAGAGAGTGAGCTTAGAATGCTGAATGCTTGTAGGGCGTTTACGCGGATGATTCCAGCAATGATGAACGCGAACGTTCCTCACGAAATTCGTACACCTACTTACAAACAGTTTACCTTCAGGAGGAGGACAGTCTCCAAGGTCCCTCAAAACGTACAGGTTGGTGACTGTGGCGTGTACGCTTTAAAGTTTATAGAATGTCTAGCGCTTGGTGTGTCTTTCGATGGAATCTGTGATCAAAACATCCAGGGTATACGTGTTAAAATGGCAGCAGAAATCTTCGATGAGTCACCTGATTTTATGAATCAGTTCACGTAAAAAACATTTGTATTTCTTTTGGTAGGTAGGAATTGCACTTTGGATATGTAAAAAAACCTTTGGATTTCTTTTGGTAGGAATTGTACTTGGATATGTAAAAAAACATCTGGATTTCTTTTGGTAGGAATTGTACTTGGATAAGAAAGTTCTTTGTTTAGTATCTTTTCAATGTTACGGCTGAGTTATGTACTTCACACGGCTGAGTTATAATTAAATATTGAATAAACATATATGTTATGGCTGAGTTATATATTTCGAACGGCTGAGTTATCTACTTCGTACGGATGAGTGAGTTATGGCTGAGTTATGAACTTGGTACGGCTTCGTTTAGTCTTTCGTGCCGTGCCTCGATATTACTAAAAGTGTTGTTGGGGAAGCCCAAACAATAATTCTGTGCCTGCTCAGATCCACACGCGTAATCAATTTATAAAGTTAGTTTTTTCACAATATATTATACAAAATAATTAAAAAATTGAACTCAAAATTCGAATAAAAAATCTTAAAATTCCGACAAATTGACTAAGTGATGGCTGAGTTATTGACTTACACGGCTGACTTATAAAATATTTGTAAATTTACATTATTATAACTCAACATTTAAATGTAAAATTGAATTATGAATATTACAATTATTATAACCAATAAAAAGTAATAATTATAGAGAAAGATTGATTTTTACACATTCTCACCAAGGATGTGTAAAACATACAACACATGACGTTTAGGGGTTAGGGTTAGGGTTAGGGTTGGGGTTTAGGGTTTGAGATGTAGGGTTCAGATTATTTGATTTTTGGATTTGGTTCTAATGTGTTTTAATGTGTATGGTTTAAGGTGGTAATATGGATATAATAATATTATTACCATTTGAATATTTTTTTAAAAATCAAAAAATCAAAAAAATATTTGGTTATTTCCGGTTATGGGTCGGTTATATTAATATCTAACAATAAATAACCCAAAATATATTGTAATTAAGTAGATTAGCCTAATATAACAGAAATTAAGCCGAATATATCCGAAATTAATTAAACATACCAATTCAAAAATATCAAATTGGAAAATTTATTTTATCGGTCGGTTCGGTTTAGTCGGTTATTTAGTCATTCTAATAAATAACCCAAAATATATTGCAATAAAGTAGATTAGCCTAATATAACCGAAATTAAGCCGAATATATCCGAAATAAACCAAACATACCAATTCAAAAATATCAAATTGGAAAATTTATTTTATCGGTCGGTTCGGTTAAGTCGGTTATTTAGTCATTCTAATTTGAGGGTTGGCTGAGATATCGTCTATTGACGGCTGAGTTATAATTAATCAGCGAGATTCTCGGGACGCAGCGAAAATCTCGCTGCACTCTGGTTGGTGGATTCAGCGGCGGTTACTTCCCATAATCCCGTACAAATAGGTTTGAGAGCCTGAGAGATTGAAATATTCCAACCTCCACAACTTTCCAAGATATAGAGAAAAAGAGATGGTGACTACTCGATCTGCGAGGCTGAGACGGGATCGGGAAAGGATAGCCGCTTCGGCGAGCGGTTCCAGCCGAACTGAAACGTAAAATAATCCCTCCGCCCAAGAGGGCGTGGAAACGTTCCGCGTTCGCGCACCTGTTCCGCATGTCGATATGACGGGTGCAGAAGGGAGCCTCGTATGTCAGGAACTCCGAAGGTATCGAGCTCGCCGCTATAGGCTGGGGGCTCACCTTATGGCGAGACGCCGTAGATTGGCCGAAGTCTGT
>NC_025693.1:15783462-15783976 GCF_000633955.1 Camelina sativa
AAAAATTTTAAAATTTTGAAATTAATTTTTGGTTATTTCCGGTTATTGGTCGGTTAGATGAATATCTAACAATAAATAACCCAAAATATATTGTAATTAGGTAGATTAGCATAATATAACCGAAATAAGCCGAATATAAGAAAACTAGGCAAACATACCAATACAAAAATACCAAATTGGGAAAAATTATTTTTCGGTTCGGTTCGGTTTAGTCGGTTATTTAATCATTCTAATTTGAGGGTTGGCTGAGATACCGTTTATGACTGCTGAGTTATCTTTCCAGCATCGAACAGTTACAATGAGAGGGAAAGTGAACGGTTTTTAAACCGCGAAAACAAAAAAAAACTCTCTGTCCTTATCGTCGGGGAAATCTAACCCTAATTCCGCTGGCGATAATCTGTCTTTTTCTACTCTCCTGCCGTCATCTCTCGCCGTCCTCGCTCGATATCCTCATTCACTCTTTCTTTTCTTCGTCGTCGCTGGTCTTGTTCGATTCCGTCTAAGCCGTCTCGTC
>NC_025693.1:15784076-15787872 GCF_000633955.1 Camelina sativa
TTGGATATACTAATATGATAACCATTTTTCAAATTTTTTAAAAAATTTTGAAATTACTTTTCGGTTATTTCCGGTTATATGTCGGTTAGACGACTATATAACCATAAATAACCCAAATGTTATCCAAATTAGGTCGATTAACTTAATATAACCGATAGCAAGCCGAATATAACCGTAATTAACCGAAAATAAGGGAAAAATAGTTTCCGGTTTGGTTCGGTTGGTCGGTTATTTATTCATTCTAATTTGGGGTTGGTTGAGTTATGGTAACGTTATGGCTGAGTTATCGTTTAGGGTCTTCTCAATAATATGAAGATATGAAAACGTATTCTTCTTTCTTTCTTGGGTCTTTTGTTCTGTCACAAATAAGTATTAAAACGTCTCTCGATATTACAAAAAGTGTTGTTAGGGAAGCGTGAAAAATCACTAATTCTGTGCCTGATCAAATCCACACGCATAATAAATTCATAAAGTGAGCTTTTTATCACAAGATATTATTGCAAATAATTAAATAATTATTATTCGAATTTTGAATTTTATTTTTCTTAAAGTATTAAAACGTCTCAAAACGTTTCACGCATTTTTATTTTTTTGTAAAAGTATTTGTCCGACAATTTAAATTAAAATTATTATAACTCAAATCTAAAAATAAAATAATTATTCAAAGTGTTACGGTAGATGTCTGAGTTATTCTATATTGTGGTTGACTTATTGAACTTTATGCTTGAGTTATGATTCTGTGATGGCTGAGATATCGTAATAACGACTGATTCCCTTCCCTTATATTAATATGAAAGTACTAACAAAACGAAATAAAAAAAATAAAAAAACACAAAATCATAGTTCGTAGTTCATAGTTCATTAGTTCATGTAGAAGACGACACAAAAAAACAATGACAATCACTTTTTGAAACCGACGTCATCTGGGCCAAATTCTTCAAACATATCGACCAAATCATTCCAAACTATGCTACTCAGCATCTTGGGTTTATTGCCACCACTCGCCCATATCCTCTTGAGAGCACGTATCTGGGATCTGAATATCGTTCTAGCCACCAAATTAAACTGCGTCCAGACCGTTAAAGTATGCTTTGGATCCCACATGTATTTACGCTACAATTAAAGGAAAGGAACGATAAGAGTAAAAAATAATATCAATATGGTTTGTTTTATTGATCTTACCGCGAGGAGGAGAAACCACCGTCTCTTAAAGTGGAAGGGAATCAAGCGGTACGTCGGCCACGCATGGTACCAGTTGTGTTGAAGTATTCCTCCGATCGCGATAGAGAGAACGTGAAGGAACTTGAACCACGTAACAGTGGTTTTGTCAACCAAGGAACCCACACCAGGGTTTAGAACCGGAATATTCTCTCGACCAGTGGCGCAGATGATCGCTTCGACATCTCTAAAAAACTGTCCATCGATGTGAGGAACAACTTCCATGTCGATAGGAAGATGTAACAGATAGACAGATCTGTGATTTAAGAGAAGATAAAGAGAAACAATAGAAACGAAGAAGAGATGAAAGAGATGAAAGAGAGTCAGACATATGAATGAGGAAAATATAAAGGAAAAACAATAGGAAAAACGAAAGGTCGCGTTTATTATTAGGTTAACTTATGGTTTCCCGCCAAAATATCGCTTGACGGCTGAGTTATAATATATACGGGAAACGAAAGGACATATTATAACTGAGTTATAGAGAGTAATGGCTGGGTTATTAGAAGAAAATTTTTAAAGGTAAATGAATGATATATATGATTTGACGGCTGAGTTATACTATTATTTACGGGAAAACGAAAGGTCATGTTACGACTGAGTTATAGTGAGGTATGGCTGAGTTATCGAAAGAGTAATGGCTGATATATTCACTTTACAGCTGAGTTGTAATATTTACGGGAAAACTTTCTTGTACTCTGGTCCAACCAAATAATATAATATTATTCCATCTCTGTATATATACAAGTATTCCCGTTACTTTAGTCTATTACCTCTCAACTACAAACTAGAATAAAATTATTTTTTTCAACACTATGTCCGCGCTAGCACCCAAGATACCGGATCTCCCCGACGACGTTTTCATCAAAATCGTTTCCCTTGTTGCAGAAAATGCTGCAGAATATGGTGGATGGACCGCACTTGGTTCTATTTTAAGGGCTTGTCGTATGGGGGAAAAATGCAGTATACAGTAAAGAAGTTCTAAAGACAGCTGCTATATATCGCCTTTGTACTGATCCCTCATCAGAAATCAACACATCCAATGCCCCTGATGGTGGCCTCCAAAATGAAGGGCAGAACAGGCATTTCTTCGACAAAATGAAGGGCGGAACAGGCTTTGAGGCCGGCAACCCCATTGCCATTTACTTCGAAGGGCTAAGGGTTGTGGCTGAGGATAGAGATATCCAGCGTGGGATTGATATTCTCAGTCGTATTGTACCGGCCGATGCTTATGCCACCTTAGCATGTGGGGTACTAAGTATTTGTCAAGGGAATGAGGATATGGCCGTCCATTACCTCCAGCTGTTTGATGCAAATCATTATCCTCTGAAGTCTTCGGATGCCATTGTAACCGGTAATTATTTTCTGGATGATTTATCTCGTTATAAGACGGCCCGGAAAAACTCATACTCAGCCTCCCATCGCTATCCTGACAGCCCGTCACTCCCTAAACCCGTTTGTGCTGTGATGTGTTGTTTGTATTATGGTTTCCATTCTCTCCGCTATGGAGACTATGAAATCATGTGCGAAAACTGTTACCTTCTGTGGTTGTCCCTCAAAGTCTCGGAGATCCTTTAGGGTTTCCAGCAGTGATTTTTAGTTTTACCTTATCAATTCGTGACTCTAATTTCTGTTTATTTTAAAATAATTGTTTTCCATTTATTCGTATAGTTTCCCATCTTTTTCATGTATTAAACGTCCCTTTTTTTCTTCGGCTAATTCTATGTATCCACCTTTCATGCTTCCACATTTTAGTATCTACTCTCATGTATTGGCTGAGTTATAGTTTTACGGGAACACGAAAGGTCACGTCGATTCATGTGACCGCTGAGTTATAGTGAATAACGGATGAGTTATCAAAATGAACAACCTATATGGCTGAGTTATCAAAAGAAAGGTCGCATCTATTATTGGGTTAACTTGCCAAAATATTGCTTAACGGCTGAGTTATAGCTTTACGGGAAAACGAAAGATATAGTCGATTCATGTCATGGTCCAGTTATAGTGAGTTATGACTGAGTTATCGAAAAAGACAATATGAAAACAAACGACTGATCTATATGGCTGAGTTATCAAAAGAAATGTTTTTGTAATTATTAGGTTAACTTGCCAAAATATTGCTTAACGGCTGAGTTATAGCTCTACGGGAAAAANTTTACGGGAAAACGAAAGACGCGTTTCATTAAATGTGTTGCACGGTCTTTTATAGTTATTCTCGGGACACAGCGGAATTTTCGCTGCAGTCTGATTGGTGGACTCAGCGGCGGTTACATCCCATGACTCTATATAAATAGGGATGAAGGTTGGGGGAATAAATCATTCTAACTTCCACCAGCGTAAGAAATAGAAGGATGCCAGCAAGAACTCGATCCGCATTGCTGAGACAGGCCCGATAAAGGATAGCCGCCGCATCCGGCAATTGGGAGCCGGAAAATCCCATCCCACAGGAGGTAGGAGAGTCGTCCCGATCTCGTGAGGTCGCTCCGAACTCAAATACTGTCGACCCCGGTGTGTCTCCCCTTCAGCTAGAACTCCGAGAGTACCGAGCTCGGCGAAAGAGGATGGGCGCGTATATTCG
>NC_025693.1:15788465-15806237 GCF_000633955.1 Camelina sativa
CGCACATGGATATACGAGACACATCCATATGCTCTGCAGCTGCGATTGCATGGATGCATGGTATTTTCTCGTGGTCGAAACGACGGCATGTGCAACTTTTTATTTCTAAATTTACAACATCCAAAGATGATCCATATTTCACTTCAACACGTACAGCATCAATTGTTTGTACCTCCATAAGTCTTGCTCCGGTGACATGGTCCTATAAGGGAGTAGAACAAAAAACAAAAACGTTTTAGGCTGAGTTATGAAAACAATTATGGCTGAGGTATTGAAACAACAATGGCTGAGTTATGGAAACTATAATGGTAATGGCTGAGATAAGGAAACAATTATGGCAGAGATATGGTAACTGTTACGGATGAGTTATAAACATTCACGACTGACTTATGTAAAATTACCTGTAATAGTTTCTCAACACCTCGAGTGAGCGTTGTTTGCTGCGATTTCGCATCCTCTCTCCGTTCAGAAAACCATCTGGTCATCATATCCCGTATCGATTCTAGAAGTTGAACTATGGGAAGACTTCTAGCATTTGACAGTGCATGGTTCATTGATTCTGCAATATTCGTTGTCATTAAATTGTACCTTTCACCCGGGAAATGAACACGCGCCCACATTCGGACACCAGCTCGTTGGAGGTATCCATGTAGTTCGGGATGACGTGCTTCAATCTCATTGAAAGCCTCATTAAAATCAGTTAGCCTAAAACACTTTGCCGCTTTTTTCACCAGAGGGAACAAATGTTTTCCTTTGAACTTCACCAAGATGTTCTTATACAAATGGTAAGTGCAAATTCCACGTGAAGCCAACGGATACACTTGACGAATCGCTTTCCCTATTGACTGATGTCTGTCGGAGATTATCGCAAGATCCTTTTCGTCTGGAATGGCAACTTTGAGTTGTGTAAAGAACCAACGCCAAGACTCATCATTTTCAGTGTCAACAACAGCGAAAGCTAATGGGAAAATTTGAAAGTTACCATCCTGAGCTAGGGCTGTTAGAAGTGTCCCTTTGTAACTACCATGGAGAAACGTTCCGTCGACAACAACAACTTTGCGCATGAAAGCAAACCCAGCAATACTCGCACCAAAAGCAATAAAAACATATTTGAATCTATCTTCATCACCTATTTGAAGACGCGTGACTGTACCCGGATTTTCCCTTTTTAACTTGAATATGTAAGAAGGCAACTCGCTAAAACTTTCCTCAGGAGTTCCCTGATGGATCTGCCTTGCATTCAGCAGCGTTCGATATGCCTTCCAATAACCCATCTGTCGACACCAACAAATTAATAAATCAGCCATAATATATAAATAACTCAGCCGATACATTCGAATAAGTCAGCCTTAAATAATCAATAAATGAGCCGTAAAATGTAAATAATTCAGCCTATACATACCTATAACTCAGCCATTGTTATCAATAATTAACTCAGCCTATACATACCTATAACTCAACCATTATTATCAATAAGTCAGTCGAAACATAGTAATTACCTTTAGACTAAATTGCTTATTGAAAATGACTCCGACACTTTTAGGTTTAACATCCGGACCAAGATCACCAAGATAGTCCCTGTAAAGACCTGCCAGTACATCAGCTGTTGATTGACGGCATCTAGTAGAACGTTCCGTCACAGAACATGTGTGTTCCGAATCGTATACACGAACATGAAAATCCGGGTCATCCCCTTGTACAGATGCACGAACTCTCCAAAGACATCCTTTAACCCAACACCTAAAAACCACTTGTCTCGGATTTGAGACTGGTACATTAAAATCAAATCCATCCCTAACCGAAAAAAGTTTGACGTGATTCCTGAACTGCTTTTTGCTACTGTATCGTTGTCCTACAGCAATTTTTAGCGTTGACACCTCCAACCTAATAGCCTCCGGATTCATCTTCGATCCGGCAAAGTTATCATCTCTATGAGCTTTCTTCTGAGGAGGGGGAGTAGGTGGGTCTTCCACTGTACTCTGAGGCTCGCCCAATACAGAAAACTTCTCGTCATCAGATGACTCACCATCGGAGTCGTCGAAAACATCAAATCGGGTTGAAAATTCATCGTCTTCTTCTTCGTCAGATGCTACTTCGACAGCTTCTTCTTCGTTTTCTTTGTCAACAATCTTACCATAATCAAAACAAGTGCCTTCAAATCCCCCACCGCACACTTCGGGGGTAGATTCTGCTTTCGAGTCTCTGCTTCGCCGAATCATACTTCCTCTAGCTCCACTAGTTTCTGTAGACTCTTTCGCCGAAAACTCTACACAGAGACGTAGCTGATCGGTTTTCCATAGACCCAAAAAACATTGCAACTGTCGATCATTGGAGACAAAAACTGGTGGAGTATCATGCGCCATATGTTTCATTGCCCTGTTCGAGAACATGTAGCTCAGCTTTAGCTCATGTCTAAACGAGTCCAATCCGTAGTCTTCAAGAACAAGCTTAACAAGCTTGTCGTATGTTGTGCCTCCATCTATCTGCACAACTATACACCCTCTCTCGTCGGAGTTAAATACATATCTCTGTGTCTTTATCCAATTACCGGACACAACTAGTACCGGCACTGGATCCATGAAATATAATGAAGAACAAGGTGGAGAAGAACAAAAGTAGAAGAACAAGGTGTGAAGAAGAAAGTGAAGAAGAAGTAGAAGAACAAGGTGAATAAGAAGGAAAAATAGTTCACTTATTAACCAGTTGAAGAACCAGAGTCGAACGACGTTTCGTATTTCCGGAGAAAAAGATGATGACATGGAATGCTGACATGGATGCTGCATCCGACGTGGCAAATCAGCCATGAAACAATACCATAACTCAGCCTAACTAAAACTCAGCCACAACACGAAAAACATTACAGTAATTAAAAAGCAAAAAAAATTGCTGCCAAACTCAGCCGCCTCATGAACTGAAAATATGTAACTCAGCCGTATCGTTTGATAAGTCAGCCGTAACTGAAAAACATTCTAGTAATTAATCTTTTGTCAATAAGTCAGCCGTCAAACGGCTGACTTGTCGATAAGTCAGCCTATGACGGCTGAGTTTATAGTTTTTTTACCATAACTCAGCCGTAACTACATCGCATAAGTCAGCCATTTTTCATAACTCAGCCAGTCGGAAAATGGCAACTCAGCCGTGTCGTTTTTATAACTCAGTCAAAATTTTGACAACTCAACCATCAGGTGATAACTCAGCCATTACTACAGCTGAGTTATGCGCATAACTCAGCCAAATGTAATAAGTCAGCCATAACTCTTGGCTGACTTATGAGAATAACTCAGCCAGATTTTCATAAGTCAGCCGTCCGCTCTTACTCAAATGTTTTTCCGATAACTCAGCCGCAACATACCTATAACTCAGCCGCAACATACTCTGTATCGCGTTACGGCTGAGTTATGGTTACACGTCAGCGATTTCTGACGTGGCGTCTGACATGGCAATGGCATTTTTGTAATAACGTTTTTTCCGGTAACATAAAACAGGGGCACGCTGGGTATTTTGAAAATACCCGAAACATTCTAGTAATAAAAAAGTTTTTTGTAGATTCTGGTAATATTACCTAAAATGAGTAACATTTGAGTAATTCACCATTTTTTTTTTTACAAAATGTATGCATGACTCTTTTGTATTGTGTTTGGATAATAAACTATTTTTCCCACAATTGCCTCCTAACTTTGACTGATAATGTTGGAGTTTGAGCCTTTGATCAAACCTGCAACAAGAAATAATGAATCAGTGTGATGAAGAAAAAAGAAGAGCCAGAAGAAGCAATTTAGGACTTGAGGTTTTGTCTAGTGGGTCATCTGTTTGTTTAATTAAGGTCCAGCAGAAAGAAGACAAAGGGCATGTCGTATTCTATGTTTAGCTAGTGTTGTAATAGCTGTTAAAGTTGTGTCAAGTGTACACGCAAGTGTGTTTAGAGTCCCAATATGTAATAGAGTACTTTGTGCAAAAATCTAGAGTTTAAAGTTAATTATGTGTTTTAAGAGCATTCTTGTGTGTGTGAGTGTGTAGTGTAGTAGTATAACAATAGGGGTGTCTATTGTGTGTGTTGTGTTAGAAGAATCTATCCAAGTTTTACAAAATGTAGTTTCATAAAGAATTTTTTTTCTCTCTTTCTCTCTAAAACAAATAAAGAGTTAACTGTGAGAGTTAGAGAGGTGATAGAAACAAACCTTTGTTTGTAAGTGTGAGTGAAGCAGAGGTTTAGATGGGTGAATGTCAACAGATAATTAGACTTGCAGCTATTAGTGATTTAAATTGTGTCTGGCTTGCAGCTATTAGTGATTTAAATTGTGTCTGGCTTTTGACATAAGCCACACAAACGATTTCTTGTGGCCATTTTTGGAAACATAAGATATATTTTTAAATAATGGTGGTTTGGACTTTGGTGTGTGTGTTTTGTACATTTTCTAATCATTTTAATGCAAATATTTCCCTAATTTGTGTGTTTGTCATGTATTTAACGTTTTTGTTACATGTATTTTTTTCGTAAAATCACATGGGTCGTTTACAATATTTTGTAGGTTTATGAAGTAATTTAAACAAAAAAATCTTACAATAGTTTATCTTAAATATCTATATATATATATATATATGTGTGTGTATTTTATTTATAATTTACTTTTATAGTTTGAAGATTTTCAAAACGAATAAAACTAAAAATTATATCTTAATGTAATAAACTAATATTTTTTTTTGTAATATATCATAAATATGTTTGTTAAATAATAAATATTGTATCTTGTATTTTACTTAGGGTCATGTAAACATTTGGACATGCTGATTAAAGAAAAAGGTCTAGAACTCTAGATAATCTTCAAAGTAATCTTGAGGTTTTTTTCTTCTTCTTATAATCGGTGTGAATTGATAGATTAACTGATTTTTCATATATAATACGCACGTTTCTTGTTTAGTATAATAAACAACGATTTAATCTATATACATTTTTGGAGACATTTAGCAAATAAATCCTAGAGTTTGAACCTATTTACAAGCATGCCATTAACATTAATTATTAATTTATTTTTCATTTAATTTATTAATAAATTTCAATTTTTATAAACAAGATTTCTCATCCTAATAAAATTTCCAAAACAATAGGAACAACTTCCTTTACCATTAAATATTAAGTTTATAATAAATTTAATTAATATTAAGTTTCCAATTTTACAAAAAAATATTTTCTCCATAGAAACATTTCCTAAACAAATTATATACACACATCTTGGGTCCATTTTAATAACCAAAGTTTATTAAAAGAAAAAAAAATGTGGAATTCATGTCAAACAAATAACTGTTAACAACTTTTATTTGCATTTCACAACAAAACTATATATTCTAAAGTTAACTGATTCTTTATATATAAAACATACAAAATTATCCTGTACATATATCTAAACAATTTAAAATAATAAAAATACTACTATCTGTAAATCAAAAAGAAAAAACACACAGTATATTCTTTCTATAAATCATTGCTTATTTAATTGTATGTTATACTATAATATAAAATAATAAACCTCAAACAAAATACATTCTAATTTCTATACTAACTAATATATCTATATTTGTAAGTTTGTACATTTTAAAAAATATAAATTAAATATTAGTTATATATATAGTTAATCTATAAAACAAATTATATATTTTATTAAAAAAATAGCCCCACGGTGTACCGCGGGTGAATATCTAGTTAGACGTAATATTATAACTAATACAAACTATTTTTTTAAGTATGTTCTCTGTCCTTTTTCCTCACTAGCTAGTCTCCAAATTAGTAACCAAATGGGACGAAAAAGACTAATAATGAGAAAAGAAAAAAAAAAAGACTAATAATGTGTATACTGGTTGCCAATAAAAGAATCATCAAATAATATCCAAGTATTAAATCCTTAGACTAACATAAAATTCTATAACTTAGCAAACATCACTCTCTTCTTTTCTTATAGCTTCTGAACGTTTGTCTCTAGTTTCCGTATAAACCACCCACCCTTCGATTTTCACAATTTTTATTTCCTTCACAAACACGTTACTGCGAGAAAATTTTACACTGAATGAGATGATGACCTGAATAAATTATATAGTCTATAGGTAGGTAAATTTAATTTATCAGGAAGACTATAAAGTTATATGTGCTTTAATATTGGGAGATGGCATGAATAGTACGTATCAAGAAGACCATAAAGTTATATGTGCTTTAATATTGGAAGATGGCATGAATAGTACGTATCAAGAAGCCCATACTTGCTCTTATGTCCCAAATCAATATTATTTGCATTGATTCTTCCATCTAAATGAATAATGACCAATGGGGGCTTTTGTATCTCAATTCTCAAAACACCTTTCTTATTCAGATTTGTTACTTACATTGATACAACATTTTATGATTACAGGAAAGAAGAAAGTCACATTATTACTTTCACACACAACACATGTTCCTCTTCAATGCTTGAACTTTAAAGTTCCCCTTAACCGAAAATATCAATGGACTTCACTTCAGGCTTCTTCTCCGGCACTTTCGGCACCGTAACAGACAACACACCATTCTCCATACTGGCCTTCACTTCATCCACCTTCGCATTCTGCGGCAGCCTAAACCTCCTCATAAACTTCCCGCTCGACCTCTCCACACGATGCCACTTGTCACTCTTCTCTTCATTCTCACTGCTCCTCTCTCCGCTGATCTGAAGTATGTTCCCATCTTCAACCTCCACCTTCACCTCTTCTTTTCTAAGCCCTGGCAAGTCCGCCTTGAACACGTGCGCCTCAGGTGTTTCCCTCCAATCCACTTTAGCGTTTGTGAACGCTGCCACGTCCTTATTAGCCGGTGCGTTTGCTTGCGTCAAGAACCCTTCGAATGGATCCCATACGTCCAGAGAGAATGGATCGAACACGTTCATTCGTCGACCTCCAAAAATGCTCGGAATTAGTGACATTGCTACACTTCCTTAACTCTGTTTTGACAGTGTTCTGTTTTTTGTTGTTGTAATTTTGCTTTTCTATATGGACTCTTAGCTGTTTTTGTTGATTCAAACACATACGTGCCCAAGCGTATATATAGGGAGAGAGAAGAATAGAGTAGATCAGGATAAGAGAAAGAAAAGTTCTGCAAGTTTCTTCAAAACTCAAGAATTTTCTTTGAAAGCGTCGGTATAAGAATTCTCAGGTGTTTTCAAGAAGTTTCGGTCCTGAGGGTTGAGCCGACGTGCCATTCATCAAGTAGACGGCTGAACGGCATGCCGTTCATTTACATGAGCTTTTTTAATGGGCTTTCTTTACTATTGTGGACCATTCATGATCTCTCAGCATTTTAAATAGAATTATTCGAACGAGATGCCGATTTAAAAACAATTTTCTGAAAAAGATTTATAATATTAAATAAAATTGGAGCTCATAAGTAAAAAGTAAATATTTTAATTTTTACCAAAAAAAGAAAAGTAAATATTTTAATAACCTGAGCTCACATCATTGCGGATATTATCAAGAAATTTTTGTTTTGACTTTTATCAGTTAAATGGCTTTTGATACCATTATACAGTACCAAAAACAAAAGAACTTGAGACACGAATGTTAGGCTTTTGATAATAATTAATGTGTATACATTCCCCCATTTTGTTCTTTTTTATTTTAGTCAAATGCTTCATTTAGACCACATTATTTCATCTTCCATGTTAGGGCTTCATTAGTGGTGATTCTCTTAATTAAAAACTTAAAAATAATAATAAAAGAAGAAAAAAACTGAGGAGCATTGCTTCTCGTTGAAACGAAGAATCGTTACTATGGACTGATGGCAGCATTTAATAAGTTAATTTTCTTTTTTTTAGATTTATTATTTAAATATATAATAATATTAAAATAAAATAATTAAAATATATTCCCTCTGTTTCAAAATATAAGATGTTTTAGAAAATTTTTTGTTTTACAATATATGATGTTTTCAAGTTTCTATGCAACTTTTAGATTAGTTTAATATTTTATATTATGCAGTATTGTTTCTGATTGGTTGAACTTATTTCTTAATCTGTGTGCTTTAGTTAAACATCCTATATTTTGAAACGGAGGGAGTATTATTTTGAGCAACGATTCATCGTTGTTGGGATGCGGATGGTCTTAGGTACTCGACTATGTAACAAAGACCGGATAAACCATTTAGCTCAAGATCATATGGACTAATTCCATTGCTAAAACTAAAAGGTGAAAACTAAAACGGTTTTGTCATCTTAAACTACGTATCGGCCAAAACAAGATGTGAAGCTAATTTTGAGAAACTTTATAGTCTGAGTCTCTGAGAAGATTAAATGTTTTATATATATATATATATATATATATATATATATATATATATAATCGTTTGCCATTAATATAACCAAGTCTAATTTCGGCTAGTTATTTTATTTTAAAATCAATTTTAAAAACCAGTCAAAATAGTCGAGAATAAATTTGCAGGATTTACCTTTCTCCGTATTAAATTGAGAGGCTCTCAAATCACGTTTTAAATTGAATTAACTTTGTTCCAATAGCTTGTTGATTGTAGTATTCTCGGATAAAAGCACGGAAGTAATCTTTGTTTAGACCTTGTACATTTCTTTTAAAAATCACTATTGAGAGAAGGTTTTACATTTGGCATTTATTTGTTACTACTGACTACCATTTCCTACTAGTGAATTATAACAATTGTTGGTCGTATAAAATTTAAAATATTTTTTTATTATTAAAATAAAATAAAAATCATAATAAAAAAGAAAAGAAATGTAGAATAATTTGTCGCGACTAGGGTCCATGTCAATGATGTTCATCTTGAACAACATTCGAATCATTCGTGTCGCTGACGGACTGCTGTTCAACTAATGGTGACATCCCCGTGCCTGTTCCATGCCCTTAAAAGAATAAGAGACCAAACACCAATATTGTTTGTCATCTGTATTTAAATATTCAATTTTATTATACATAGTGATTAAGCAACAATATAGTTATACCTGTGGACATAGTCGATGTTGTGTTGGAGTGTAGTCTTGCGTTTTGACGCTTTCTCAAGAAAATAGCCCCAAAACCGGATGAGAGAATTGCAAACGCAGAGGCAAACGTAACACCAAAAATGAGTGGTAATTTATTTTTCTTCTTTTTTCCTCCCTTTGGTTTTGTCACATTTAAAGGTTCTATATATAGAAAAGGTGTCAAATTATTTTCTGTAACAGTATGGTAATAAATTAAGGCATTCGTAATAATACAAGACCATTTTTTATATTTTTTATATATTTAATAAGGAAATAACTAGGTTTTACTTTTTTAAACGTAATTAAAATTATATATACATGGTTAGATTATTGTATATACGATTTATTATAAATTTATTATAATAACCTATATAAAATAAAATCTGTACACTTTTAGTAACTTTTAAAAATAGTAAAAAGGTTATGTGTTATATATCGTATTCAAAATTTATGAAATATTTAATTAAGTTTTAATGATATTTTGTGAAGCTTCAATAATTTTTCAAATAATTAGATGGTTGAACTTACCGATAATTCAAATATTATCTGAAAAAATTGAAGTTCATAGATATGAAAAGTACTGTATACTGTATATGAGTTTTCATTTCAAAAACATATAAATATACTAGAAACGAGTATATGGTAATAATAAATTACCATATATTGTGATAAAAAATGATTAAGCTCTTTTCCTTTCCTTTCAACATAATAATAATTAAAAAAAAAAACATAATAATAAATTTAAAATTTGTGTTTGCATTAAGCAAAAAATGCGACAATAATTTTGTTAACCCAGAAATAGAAAGAAAGAAATGGGTACAGCTTGTGAGTACTGAGTACAAACCTTCTACGGCATTGTTTTTGTGTGGTTCCGTAGCTCCGGGACCTTAATCAAATACCAAATGAAATTAAATAATATCATTCAAAACATTTCATATTATGATACATTGCCTATAGATTAATATCAATCATTCATTCTATATACTCAATGTCAATTGAATCTTAAGTTGGAAGCAAATGAAATTTAAATTCCATAAACCAGAGTTCGAAGTGTTCAGAGGTACACACATGGTCAAGTTTGGTTATTTCTTTAAAATTTGAGAAAGTTTTGGTAATTTAAATTTACCAACTAACCTTGGGTGTCTCGGTTGCTGTTACTTATTGAGTACAGCTCCAACCCATTGATGAGGGGCGGCAAATCCGAGTCATCGGTTGACTGAAAGATTATCTGGGACGTCGACGTCGCCACTACATCTCTCAGAACGAACTGAGTCGCTTTCCCAAAGACCGGTACAATGGGATCCGAACCCACTTGAGTGGTGTCCAAGAAAACGTTGAAAGACCGTCTTTGGGTCCGACCTAGACTCTGAGGTTCTGAGAAGTAAAGAACCAAGTATACCGTTATACCGGTTAAGGGTAGAGCCTCATAAGAAAACTTTAATCCTGACACTGCCTTTGACATAACAATCTCCGGCGGCTTGTTCGACGCTCGGGTGATGTCTATGGATGGGGCTGAGGTCGATAGATCGGTCAGTGTTGGGTTGTCTTGGGATCCTGACGCGGACCATAGCCTACCGTAAGGGTCTAACGGGTAGCTAAATAAATTTCCAAGAAACCAATAAAATGAAAATTAATTAAATAGGTACGTAATAATATAACCTTGAAAGAAAGTTATATATCATTATTAATTAACACATATCTAAAAAATGCACTTGACGTACAAACCGTTATTTATGAATTTATAAATTTTGTCTAAACCTAGTGTAAAAATCACATGCTTAATGAAACATTAGCAAAGAGTCGCTGATATAAAGCTTTAAGAAAAATAATGTCAAGGAAAACACATCATAAAAGCTTTAATAGTAGGATTATTAGATGCATATAGAAAAATGTTTAAAGGAGGGGCGTTGTACATCAGTTTACCTTATAATCTCTTCGGCACCATACGCCATTCTTTTTTGGAGAAGGAGACCTTCGTTAGGACCAAGATCGTTGTACATGCCAGCGTCCATACCATAAACCTCAATAGAAGATATAAAAGGGTTATAGGACGGAGACGTACGAAAGAGGCATACACTGATATTCTCATTTGCCGGAGCAAATATCACTTCCGAGAAATAGAAATTTTCTTCGTCGTTGAGCAACGACTCAGTAATTTTAATAGAGTCACGGTGTTTGCGGTCATAAATTACGTCAAAAGATGGCGGCGAAAGCTTCCCATCGTAGTTCTCATATTTAAACCTCGTCCTCACGAGGGTTTTCTGGCCTTTGGTCACCGGAATGTTGGAGTAGCAGTTGGTTTGACCAGTTGAGAAGTACCGGAGAGTGTTCATCGGCTTTGTGACAACGTCCGGAATCTTCATAGGCTCACCAGTGGTGACAAAGCCTTTATCTCCGACCCATGTTACATTGTTGGAGTCAATGTAAGATCCCGTTGATCCACAGTCAATGCTTATACCTAATGATAGCGCAAAAAAACAAGAGAAAAAACGATTAATAGTGATCTAAACATAAATGTACATTATGTACTGTGTCAAATTGAGAAAATTTTATGTCGGAGGGGCTTTATATTTGTAACGTACTTTCTGCTAATGTAACCATTATGGCTGAGAGAGAAAAGAGGGTGATGAGATAAAGAAGTGCCGCCATCATCAACGAGCTAATTTAACTT
Organism: Camelina sativa; assembly: GCF_000633955.1. NCBI lineage: Eukaryota > Viridiplantae > Streptophyta > Magnoliopsida > Brassicales > Brassicaceae > Camelina > Camelina sativa. Next base: position 15,800,136 of record NC_025693.1, read on the forward strand.
CGTTACATGCACAAATGCATACGTAATATATAGATGAAATGAAGTCTGTTCATATCTTGTTGAATTGAGGTATTAAGATTGCACAACTCATATAATATTTAGTTGACTTGACTCGTTAAGATTGCACAGCTCATATAATATTTGCATCAGCGGTGCAGATCTTGATTTGGTTTTGCACAATTGTGAATTCAACAAAAGGGTATTGGTGGTGTGACAAAAGACTCTCAAAACCGACTAATTCATCACATTCAATCTATTATGCAAGTAACTATATTTCTAAGGTAGCTACTTGCAACTAAAATAGTTTGTGAGTACCAAAAAAATTATAGCTATTTACAAATTTTTGTCACAAATTTATATTCAAGGAGTACTTTAAAAACCAGTTTAGATAATTGTGAATTCATTAAATACACACATATATATATATATAGTATATATATGAGAACATACAGTAGTCATATATGAATATATATAGAGAGCTAGTATAATTCTATAATAACGTGATACATTAATAATTATACATCAGAATGTCATTATGTTTTTTTTTTATGGTAGACTAGAAGTTCCTTATGGTAGACTTCTGGCCTTATACATCAGAATGTCATTAAGTTCCTTCATGACTTCTACATTTCTAATTTGTAATATAAGGCCAGTGATTGTTTAATGTCATTATGTAATTATACATCAGAATGTCGTCTAATTAAACAATCACTGGCCGTATATTACAAATTAGAAATGTAGAAGTCATGAAGGAACTTGATTATTTAATAAAAAATGGTTGAAGCTTTAAGTTTTGTCCAACTCATTTGGTTGACTTAGCATACAGTGGGCATATTGAAAAGTCAACCACATTTGTTTTCTTATATGGCACAAAGACTTTAAAAGTAAACGGCTCAAGTTTACACACTTTTATTTATACGTTCATTATATTAGTAATGTATGTCTTTTTAGTAAAGTAAAAAAAAAAATAGATATTCAACATAGTGGGAACAAAATGTTTGGATAATTTCATGTGCTCAGTCGATTTTTTTTTTTTTTATATCAAAATCAGTATTATTCATAGGTTGGACCTGGTGTAGGGATGAAGTATAAATTAAAAAGAAGAAATAAGGCAACTGGGAGCCAGATGGATGTTCCATCCTAACATAATCTATTGTTTGTGGTGTTATGTTTTGAATGCAAAATCATGTGTTTAGGAACCCGAACTAACTGTTTTATTCATTCTAAATGGTTCTCATGATATCGTTAGTTAGGTAACTATTGTAACAAAATCAACAAAATATTCATTCAAGTGAAATTTAGGCTAATAATTATAAGAACAATACTTTGGGTTCACCCCTAGGGGTGAACCTCTCCATTCACCCTCTTATAAAATAAGGAAATAAAATCTGTATACATTATTATAAAATTAAAAACTTAAACCATTGTTTAATAAACCCAAACCGACATATATGAAATCTAAACCCTAACCATTTCATTTGTGAATTCAAACCGATATATAATTTCGTTCTACTTGTAAAATATAAACCCTAACCATCTCATTTGTGAACCCAAACCGACATATAATTTTGTTCTAATTGTGAAATCTAAACCCTAACATCTCATTTGTGAACCTAAACTGACATCTAATTTTGTTCTACTTGTAAAATCTAAACCCTAATCATCTCAATTGTGAACCAAACCGACATATAATTTCGTTCTAATTGTAAAATCTAAACCCTAACAACCTCATTTGTAAACCCAAACCGACATATAATTTTGGTTTAATTGTAAAATCTAAACCCTAACTACTTCATTTATAAACCCAAACCGACATATAATTCTGCTCTAGTTTTAAAAGTCTAAACCAAACCAAACCAAATATTTAAGTTTCTTTAATTAAAAGTATACAGAATTTGTTTCCTTAATTTGGGTTGCTTTTAATTTAATTTTGATTTTTTTTAAAATGAAATATTAGATGGAAGATTCTGATTGGCTCAGAAAAAAGGGGGTGAATGGAGAGGTTCACTCCTAGGGGTGAACCTAAGTATTTTTCTAATTATAATCGTTTCTTCAGTTGTGATATTTTTGAATCCCTGGTCCATTATTTTACTACATCACTTATATAATAAAACGGAAGTACACAATACTGTTTTGTAGACTATATCTATACTAGTATTTTTACAGCAGTTTTTGCTCAAAAATACTTTTTGGAAAGTTTTTACATTTAATGCATTGATTTTAATGTTAGTTACCAAAAATTTCAAAATTAATTACAGGTAAGATTTAAAAAATAAGGAAATCTTTCTACCTCATTCAAACATACGGTAGAAAGATTTCCTTATTTTTTAAATGAAAAATACGGGTACAATATCCCACATCGCCTAAAAATTGAGCAATAGTTCAGACTCATACTATAAAAGAGACCAAAAATATTCATAATACAATTGAGTAAAAATAAATATCAAAAATTAAGATTATATAGTGCGATTTAAAATATCTCGGGACGGAGTTATATAGCGGGACGAGTTTTGTCGATATTTATATAAATTTAAAATATCATTAATTTGATATTAAACGGGTAAAACATCATTTCATTATTTTGTTAACACTATTGGTATCCAAGAATAGACATATATAATTAAATTGATTAATAAATATTATGTAAAAAATAAATTATATTGTAGTATCATATGGTTTAAACTTTAAACTATAAAATTAACAATTATTATATAATTATAACATATTTAACCAACAAATACAATTTATAATTTAAAAATTTTAGTTATAAATAATTTATCCCGCGGTGTACCGCGGGTCCTAATCTAGTAATTTTAATAAGTTGGTTACAAATAGGTTATAGATTAATTGATAGATTAATTGGTTACAAGTTAAATGGTGGGTACAACTTTAATTTATTTTTCGAAAGATTTTTTTACTAGAGCACGTTGTTTCCAAAAATCGTAAAGAGAATATTATAAAGAATCATTTTATATCATCTAACTTACCATATTAATTTCTTTTATTAAATTATTCATCAAATAAAATTTTTTGATATCTATCTTAACATATTAATTTGTTAATTATAATTATAATTCACCTCTCATTTTTATATATGAGTCTATTTTGTGAAACAAATAAATTATTATATTATTTATTCTAATTAAAAAATAGTTTTATTTCCGGATATACCATAAGTTGAATTTTAAAAAACAAATATAAATGGTTCAATCTATAAAATATTTCAAGTTTTAGTAATATTATTCTTTAAAATAATATCTATTGAATTAAATTTTTTAATGAGTAACGGATCAAAATTTTAAATATTTAAATTCAATTTCATACTTTTTTGTTGAATTTTATAATTTTATATAATATAATAAACTTTAAATAATTTCTTTTGAAAATATTGAAACTTGATATAAAAGTTAGAATCTATAAACAAGGCCGGTCCTTGAATTTTGGTGGCCTAAAGCATATTTTCTATGTAAAATTTAAGAAATTTTTTTTTTCACTAAAATACTAAAATATAATCAAAAAATATTTTAAAAAGTTATTGAATACTTTAACAATGTAAAACAACCTAAAAACAACTTTTCTAACTTTCATCGCAGCAAATTCATTGATTAGCTTCTCATACTCGAGTTCTTCGATCATATCTCTCTCGATAGACATCATTGCTAATCCATTCAACATGTCTTGTGACATTGTAGATCATAGATAATTCTTTATCAGTTTCAGCTTCAAAAAACTTCTCTCTGCAGAAGCAACTGAAATTGTAATTGTTAACAATATACGGTAAGCAATTCATGTATTTGGATAACAACCCTCCATCTTTTTTAAGAAATCCAACATCTCTATTGCCCTTTTAGAGTTAAAAGAGGAGAAAAAACAAAAATTTACCCAGTTATCCAGCAGCCGCAATGATTAATGTTCTTGTGTAAATTTTTTTAGTTTTAGTTTTGTTTGAAGAAATTGAATATTTATATATCTAGTAGAATTTAATATTTGGAGGTTTTTTTGTTAAAAACAAGAATTCAACAAAATTAATTGAAAAAATTTCGACAACTTTTAGTCTCTTACCAAAAAAAAAAAAAGGAAAACAAAAACATAATCAAACGGAAAAAATAAAACTGTAAAAGGGGAATAAAAATGTAATAAAAAGATGCAAGTTAACTGGCTTGAACCCTAGACATGCCATTTAATTGCAAGACACTGAGCCAGCTGAGCTACTTAATCTTTTATGAATGTGGCCCTAAAACATTTGTTATATTGTGTGGCCTAAAGCAAATGCTTTGGCTGCTTTATGGGTGGGCCGGGCCTGTCTATAAATACTCTAAATTGATTTGTTATAGCAATGTCAATAATGTGTCACTATAATATGAAAAATTTCAAGAAACCAAGTATATTTAAACAAAAAGTATAACAATATATAAATCTTATCCTCTCCTTCTCCTCTCCAGGCGACACAAAGGGCGATAAAGCAAAACAGTTATCTTTGTTGATTTTTACGGGCTGCCGGCAATTGCCGGTGGTTCCACTTTGTTTTTTTTTCACTTTACTTTCTTTTGTTTTTAATAATTGTGATGAGAGGCTTTCTATATTATCGGATTTTTCTCCGATTTACTCTTCTCTTTCGGATGGTGATGATGTTTGTGTTCGTGATAATGATGGAATCAAACAATAACCATTTTCATGTCAAGCCATTGTCAGATCTAAAAGCATAAGGTATTATTTTGCATCCTTTCAAGCAATTTGTTCATGTTCCGATTTGGGACTTTTCTTTCAAAAAGTGGGGACGACTTCGTTTCCAGCCATTCCCTCCGTTTAGGGAGGCCATTCATTCTTGGTTCATTGGAGGTTGTTGGTTTTCTGATTCCAACCAAGACGAAACCGTTTTCTCCGTGCAAAGTTCTCTGATTTTTCATGATGCCCAGTGTCCACAAACCCAATCAATGAAAGGGCTTGCGTATAAGTTGTTGAGATTTATGTGGTATAGCGATCAGCCAATGTGGGATTCAGGCATAGCGAATTCACGGAGAATTGAAGATTCAATACAAGAGAAAATATGGAGTATCATCGATAATAGAAGACGACAATGGAGTTTCTTCAAGGGGAAGATAGCCAAGAACGACAATCTCATCATTTTGGGATTGACTCTGGAGAGGGAAATAAACAGATTTACTAATTTGTTGGCAAGTAAGGCTCTGAAAGCATCGTGGAAATTCACTTCTCCATCGTTCTTTTTAAGGATTGGTTATGTATTTGTAGATGTGTGTTTTGATTTGTTCAGTGTCGATGTGATCTTGATGTATCAACTCTTGTACAAGTCTTCAAATTAATGAATGAATGAGGTGTTAAAAAAAAAACAATATATTAAATTATTCATAATATAATAACTTGCTTTTTAAAAACCAAATTTACAAAATTATATTTTATAATGGCATTCAAGTCATGATGTAAAATATATATTGTTGAAATAACTTCACATACATAAACTAATACAACATATTAAAATTTTATTTTAAAATAGAAAATATATAAAATTTTGTATAAAATAAAATTTAACCAGTGTTATAACACGGGTACTTATCTAGAATCCTTAACATTATAAAACTTATAAAATGGGTGTCTTTTTTCAAGCTATCATATTTAGCATATGATTTTATTGCATAATGTTTTATACAAACAAAATTTTAAAAACAATCACATAAATTATATTTTATATAAAAATTACAATATAAATAAAATGAATTTCAATCTGTGCTCTAACTGTCGATCAATAATTTCTATATACTTATTTAAGTTACCGTAAATTAACACTTTAGTTCTCTTTCTTTAAAAAAATTTCTTGCTTTTTTTTTCAAATTTTCTTTGTTAATTTGTTTTTTCTCCTCTTTGATTTGTTAATTTTGTTTTCCGTTTTGATATTCTTTTTAATTAGTGTACCCCTTTCAAATAGTAATATTGTACATATGTTGAATAAATTTTTTAAATAAGGATACACTAGGTAACAACCCGCACTATGTGCGGAATAAATATATACAGATAAAATTAGAGTTATGTGTAAAGTTATTTTCTAAGATCTAAAATTTGTTTGTGTAAAATATATATATATATATA
>NC_025693.1:15806494-15817528 GCF_000633955.1 Camelina sativa
ATATATAACCCGTGAGAATATGTTTAGATCAAACTATTATGTATCAACTAAATATATGTATAACCCGCTCTTTCTTCAATCTATGCAAGATTTTTTATTTTTTAAAAAGTTTCTTTTATTTTGTGTAAGAATATGTTCCACCCAGGAAATATTATACCAATGGTATTAAATAAGTCAATTCCCTATAATAATGATTATTGTGATAATTTTATTTTGGAAATTTTAAATATCTGAATAGTAATCAATTTTATTTTAATAGGTGAATAAGTTCCGGTTTTGAAAATGTTTTAGATCTAATGATTTTATATTTTAATAATTAATTATATTATAAAAATGATTAAAATAAATTTTAAAATTGAAATGTTTGATTTTTTAATTAATTGTAAAGGAATATTTCTTGATCATTCAATAGCAATTATGTGTAAATATCCATAAAAATGAGAGCAATAATTTCATTGGTGTCTTGAGATCTCTAACAACGACACATCAGCATTTTATTGAGAATGCTTCTCTATTAATATATAGGGGATGTACATATGTACTTGTATACATGTACTTGTCATATAATGATCAAAAGATTGACGAGGAGGGGATGCAAGATTTCAAATTCAACATTTAAATTGAAAACGCTAAAAAAAATATTTAAGTAGCTATATATTTTTGACTACAGTTTTTTTTTTTTTTTTGGAATTGAGATATTCACGTGACAATTTAGCATCGACAGATTTAAAATTTTAAGTATCATTCCAGGTCGTCAGCGACTAAGCTGGTCCATGTCGATGATGATCATCTTGATGAACGACATATGAATCGTTTACGCCAATTAGCTCATCGATATCATACATACCCGGATCATCATATCCTGGGTGGCTTGCATCGCTCGCCAATTCCTGTCCAACTAAAGGTGATATCCCTTTCACTTTCCCAGGCCCTTAAGAAATAAGACAACCCCAAAAATATACTTACGTGGTCAAATACAATAGATAAATATGCATAAATTTTTTGCATCAAGATTATGTACCTCGGGACGTGGTTGGTAGCGTGTTGGACTGTGGCTTAGCGTGTGTACGTTTTCTTAAGAAAATAGCCGCAAACGCTGACGAGAGAGCCACAAACACGGAGGCGAACGTAAGGCCAAGAATGAGTGGTAATTTGTTTTTCTTCTTGCGTCTAACTTTGTATGTCCCACCTAAAACGTCGTCATGCAAAGGAGTCAAAATGGTTTTTACTAACGAACAATTATTTTATATTCAAAATCACTGCAAACGAAACAAAAGGGATAATATCTATTTAAATGTCTGATTAATAGTGATAGTGTCAATTTAATCATCTAGGTAGTTAGTATAATCTTTCATCGAAATATATTGAACCAATCAATTAAAAATAACCATCAAATAAAAATGGATATAGTTCGCGAGTACAAACCTCCCACTGCATTGTTTGTTCGTGTTTCCGTTCCTCCAGAACCTATAACTGTAATCAAATAACAACATTGTAGTATTTAATTAAAAAAAATATACAGTAAATTTTCATGTCTCGTTTCATTCCATAAAACCATAGTCCAAACATATACATTGATAATGCCAAGATCTTCATGTTCAAAGTTTAGTTATTTATTTCAAAAGTTTATAATATCTGGTAGGCTTCAATGGCTAGATATATCTATAATCTATAAGTCAGAAAGTAAACTTACCTTCCGAATTATCACTGCTATCGCCGCTTTCTCCTCCACCACCACTGCCGCTTTCTCCTCCTCCATTATCGCCACCGTCTTGGCCATAACTTATCGAATATAGCTCCAAAGCATTGATAATAGGAGGCAAAGTAGAGTCATCCGTAGACTGAAGGACCACTTGGGAAACTGACGTGGCCACCACATCTCTTACAACAACTTGAGTCACTTTCCCGAACACCGGCACGATGGGACCTGACTCCACTTCCTTGGTATCTAAGAAAATGTTGAACGACCGTGTTTGAGTCCGACCTAGATTCTGAGGCTCCGAGAAGTATAGAGCCAAGTAAACCGGTAAGCCCGCTAAGGGTAGGGTGTCGTCTGATAGAATTAAGCTGGCTGCTGACAGAGCCTTTGACATTACAATCTCGGGCGGCTTGTTTGACGCACCAGAATTGTCGATGGATGGGGCTGAGGTCGTTAATTCGCTGATAGTTGGGTCGTTGGACCTTGACTGGAACCATAGCCTACCGTACGGGTCAAAAGGGTAGCTACAATAATATATTTGCAAGAAACCAACAAAAGGAAGAAAACTCAATCTCCTATATATTAATAGAGAAGCACACTTTTAAAAAAGCTGATGTGTCGCTGCTAGAGAGCTCGAGACACATTTAGCTATTTAACCTCATTTATATTTATTATTTACAGCTATATGTTATTGTGTTTTTAAAATTTAAAAAAAATGTGTTATTCTTAAAAAATTTATCACATCACTTTATTAATATTAATTAAGTTTAAACTTTAAATATATTTTATATATTAGAAAAATAATTTATTGAAATACATGTGTAATCCACGTGGATCTCACAAATTCAAGCGGGACGGATGCAAAGACATTTTGCGGCTTTAAATATTTAAACATGTTGTGGGATGGCTTAGCGGACGGGTTTGACCGGGTTAAGAATTTAATTTAAGTTATCCTGTTCACGTAATTTTAGTTTTTTTGCGATTTTTGTCTGATTTGATAGTTCAAGATTTTGATAAAATCTAACAATCACTAATTCGGTTCACATTCTATCCAGATCCACCATCATGTCAATCTAAAGTTTATGGTGAAACGTTTACTATTTTAAACTTTCATAAACTTGATGAATTCAAACAAATATAAGTTTAAATGTTATAGTAACTAAATATATTTACAAATATAATAACTCAAACAAAAATTTAATTCCGTGCAACAGCACGGGTTATTACCTAGTTTAGTATAAAAGATCTGCAGGGCTTATAAGTCAAATGAGAATGTGAATGATTTTTTTTTTAATATAATTCATATACTGCAGTTAAAAACTTAATATATAAATAAACATAAATTAAATTCAAAAAATCCTCAAAAGTATCACACAAAAAATGTTAGACCACTTTAAATAAAACAAACAAAATTAAATTTTCGTTTTAAATTTTTTTAAAATGTCAATAAACAGATTTAACTTAGTATGAATTAGTTAGTGTTAAGTGTTAACTGGATTACCCTATAAGCTCTTTGGCACCATACGCATATCTTTGTCGGAGAATGAGACCTTCTTCAGGACCAAGATCGTCATACATCCCAACGTCCAAACTATAAACTTCAATAGATGATATAAAAGGATCATCCGAAGGCGACGTACGGATTAGGCAAACCCTGATATTCTCACTCGCCGGAGCATATATCACCTCCGAGACAAACAGTGAATCAGTAAAAACATTGTCAAGGTGTTTCCCATCGTAAACAACGTTAAACGACGGTGGGGACGACTTCTTGTCGTAGTTCCCGTAGTAAAACAGCGTTCTCACGAGGGTTTTCCCGCCTTTCGTCGCTGGAATGTTGGTGTAGCAATTGGTTTGACCGGAAGAGAAGTATCTGAGGTTGTTGATCGGCTCTGTAAGGTTACCCGGAATCTGGAACGACTCACCCGTGGTGACGAAGCCTTTGTCTCCGAGCCATGTTACATTGTCAGCGTCTACGTAGGAAACTGAAGCTCCACAGTCGATGCTTATATCTAATGATAATTAATGCAGAGATAAGAAAAGAAAAGAAAAAACGATTAGAGACCAAAAACAATCAAATAAGATCTTTAGTTTAAGAATTAAGATAACAACGAAGATTAATGCATGGAGAGATGAGTGTTGTTACGTACTCTCTGCGAGAGAAAATGTTATGGTGGTCAGAGAGAGGAGAGTGAGAAGAAGAAGCGCAGCCATGATATGAAATGTGAGCTACTTAGATTAATACACGAATGCATCTATATATATCATTTATAATTGCATATTTATATATATGGTTGACTTAACGTATTGACGTATTGTGATATTATTATACGCGTTTATTCGCATAATGTGTTTATAGTTGACTACGACTAAATGGACAATATGATTTCTGAAATTTTGGTTTTATCATCCTATGATTATGAGGTCAGGAAACGAAGAAGGTCATTGACCTTTACAATTATTGATTTACGGGTGCTCTAATTAAAATTCACTTTAGTCGCTTTCAGTTGAAAAACATTTTGATTTTTAGGGTATTTCTCTTTAATTATACTGTTTAGCTATTTAAATTCATACATTTTCGGAAAGGTACAAGTGATTACTAATTTGTCGGAGAATTGATTTTGTTTTTTTTAAACAGCAATAAATGGCAAAGAGAAAAAAAACGAGAGTATCAAATGAATTCAAACTTGAGTTTGTGAAGAAATAATTTCACACTTGATCAGTTTGGTCCAACTTATCTGATTGAGTGAATTTAGTCTAATATTTTGGGGTTGACTCCGTGTAGAGTGGATATTTTGTGAGTTTGTATTGTTTTTTTTTTTTGGTAAAAAAGAGTTTGTATTGTTATGGGCCCATTAACAGAAACTTTGAAAGTAAACAGCTCACATTCATCCAATATTTTGTTCTTGTTGTTGTTTTTTTATATCAGGTTCATTCGATTTATAATTGATATATACGTAAATACGTCTGTACAATATCAATATTAGTCGTAATCATAGGCTGAAATTGGTGTAGGGCTTCGAACGTCGACTAAGATATAAATAGTTATATTAGGAGAATGTCTCGAGAGACTCTGAACATAGAACTCGATCGAGACTTTAATTTTCCCTGCCTATCCTGATCTATCGGTATAATGGTTCAGTTACTTAGAATTAAAAATTAAAAATTTCTTTAGTGAGTAACATGCATAATAGTAGTAAGCGATAAGCCGATAACTAGTTTAATTAGTGCTCATAAAGGTATATAAATTAAACAAACCTCAAAAAATTTTAATAAACAAAAAATATATGGGAATGTATACATAATAGTTACGGAGAACTAGTATTTAGTGGTCATAAAAGTCTATAAATTAACGAAATGGCTTTACGTAATGCTCCAAATGTGGTCCATAAAAAAACTTTCAAATGATCCCACACGACATGGTCGTCTCTTCAACAAAACATATGGTGGTCGATGGGCATTGAGTAATGATATATACGCATACTATTCATGATTCATGCCACAATGATGGAGTTTACGAACCTCCCACTGTTCAATCTCAACCACAAGGCATTTCACACATACTTCGTCAAGTTTTCATAACTCGCCGTTTAGTTGCATGCACCATCATTATGATGCTTCATATTCCATCAAATGCATGCGTATAACCGAGAAACGGTGAAATTGCCAGATTTTTATTATCACTACTGTCGTTTATGTCATGTTCCCAGCTAAACTCATGTTTAGTCTTTGTGTAGGTGATCTAATTCTAATGCCATAACAAGGTTATGAGTATTCAACTTTACCTGTTAGGCCGTTACAGCTTAACCAAGATAAGTATTAAACACACTGTAATGACCCTCACTATGGGCAGAAATCCTGGCATAAAAAGTCCGAAGAAACAACCCGGAAAAGACTCAGAAAGAAGAAGGAGAGAAAATAAGGAAGAACGACCGGAGGAAGTCCGAGGAAAAATCGTCGAGTCGAAGGATAGCCGAACCAAGACCGAAGTGACTGGAGGCATGATTGGGACCCTGTGTCCGATCGGGTATCGGCGACCTATGTGAGAACTGTGTATGCGGGTCGGGAGCAGTACAGGCCGGGACGTACCAAGAAGTGTTGGACAAGTACCGAGAAATGTCGGACAAGTGCCGAAGAGTGTCAGACACGTACCGAGAAGTGTCGGACAAATACCGAGAGAAACGGAGAAGTACCGAGAAAGAGAAGACGTGACGAGAAGGATGGTACGGATCGAGGAAATGCGGATGAGACGCCGAAGTACCGAGAGTGTACGGAAGGACCGAGGCGTTTGCGGTCGAGGACCGATATTTTGCGGACGAGCCGGACGATCAACGGACGAACCCGACATCAACCCAGATTTTAAGGAGGTTGTCGGCTGGCGCAAAGAAGATTCCTATTTAGCAAATCAGCCAATGGGAACTCATGCAAAGCTAAAGGATAATCATTGTGTTTTTGAAAACACAAATGAAGGACATAATCATTATTTTCCTAGGTGTTGGCCAATGAAATTGAACAAGGTGGGAGACAAGAGAGATCTTCTCTTTTTTTTGCCAAATCGTGGGAGAAAGAAGAAGAAGATTCTTGGAGGCTTGGGCGTCAAGTGTTAGCCAAAGGAGAGAAAAGGGAGATCGAGCAAGTGCACGCCATACATTGGCGAGTTGCACCGTCCATTTCGCCTATAAAAGGAAGGCCACCCTTCTTATTTTCACCACTTAGCTCAAAAGAAAACACTAAAATTCTCTAAGTCTTGCTCTCTCTCAAAGTAGAGTGAGACGCTCTCGAAGCAAAGGGAGGTGCTGTCGAAGAAAAGTGAGAAGTTGTCGAGGTGAGACGCTGTTGGCGCAAAGGAGGAGAGTTGTCTGATCCGCTGTGCTGTGAAGTCCGGAAATCGATCTGCTAAAACGCTGTGAGTCATGTGGTGAGTTCTGTGGTAGTTGTGTGGGGTGCTGCATGGTTCTTAGGATCTATTGCTTGATGCATTTAGACTAGGTTCATGTTAGAACTAGTTTAACATGTGCATGCGTAATATGGTAGGATTCATGATAGATTCTTGTTTAAAAGCACATAGAATTTATGCTAGGGATCACCATGCATGTTGAGAATTGAAGGGAGGTGAACCGCACATTTTTCATGATGAAATTATGAACTTGATGCATTTTTAGCAATATGGCTTGCTTAAAAATTGGACCAAGGACTTGCATGTTGGTTAGAACTAATGGATTTTTAATTGCAATAAATTCTTGCTTAAAAATCGGGTAAATTAGTTGCATGCATGTAGAACAATCTAGGTTGCTTGAATTTTATTTCTCGCTGCTTGTAGATTGTTGCTTGAATTCTTGCTTGAGCTTCTTGCTTGTTTGCTTGATTTCTTGCTTGAATTGTTTGGGTGGTAGTACTAATCTCTTAGCGTTTTACTAACCTTTGAGTTGTAGTATTTGTCTTAGCTAGTCTCTTGAATTATATTGGTTATTTTTCTCGAGTCGTAGCTAGGATAGAGTAGTCGATCTTCTGTTCCAAGAAAAGTTGGTTGTCTCGCGTGGAGTTCCCGATGACCACTCGCGCGGGGCAAAGTCATGTCTAGTTGGCCACTAGAATGACCGCTACTAGACGTAGTAGCTTGAAGGGGCTCATGCTGGTTACCTGGGTGGTTTCAGCATGGGAAGTGTTGTGGAACGGAACAGATTTCGAGGGCCCTTAGGTGAAAAGAGTCTAGAGTATTCAAGTAACCCTTGTAGTATTCTAGTCTGTAGTATTCTAGTCGTCTTTGTTGTTGTAAGTGAAAAGAGTCTAGAGTATTCAAGTAACCCTTGTAATATTCTAGTCGTCTTTGTTGTTGTGTAGGAGTAAAGAGTCTAGAGTATCCAAGTAACCCTTGTCTTACTTTAGTCGTCTTACTGTTGAGGGATAAGTTTAGGTTGATCAAGTCAAGTCTTGTCTGATCTAACCTTCTTGCTTGTTGTTTGTTATTGCTTCCGCTAACGTTTCTGTTGCGTAGCTTTGATTGCTTGTCTTGATTGTATCCTTCCTTGTTGGGGTAGTCGGGGTGGGGAAAAGTAGAATGCATGTTTAGGAAAAGGGTACCCAGGCTGACTGAGTAATCTTTGATTACTCATTATGTAGATTCTTGTTGTGTGCAGGGAGCTTAGTTTGAGTGTAGAGCCGGAGCAAACGTTAGGGTACCGGATATGGTTGATTTTCATGTGTTGTTTTTGCAAAATCCTATATTTTCCAAGATGTATTCTATGAATTATACGACTATCTATGTATATTGCTTTGATAACTTATTTTTCAATGTAATAATTTATTAAAGTAATATAATCGTTTTTTTTTGGGGGGGGGGGAATATGGCAAGTTGCATCCGATACATTGGCCTTGTCCGGGCCAACACAACGCGCCAGAACCGCGAGGATTGCAAAACCTAAGTGAACCTCGGCCACAGGCGGAGTCGCGTCCATGAGGACTGGTCGGGAAGCTGCAGCTTCCGTCCCTCAGCCGGACCACCAGGATGCGATCTCCCATACGTGACGTTCCACGGGCTGTCCGTGTTCTTGTCCGGGGCATAGGACGGTTCGGGAGCGTTACACACGCTATACAACCATAAGATAGAAACATATACACTATATGACATATATAATAACATTATATTATATCTGAGTAATAACAATAGATTGATTTTTTTCTATATATATATGCTTAATATAAAAAGTGTTAGTCTTTCCTGAACAGAACTGCTCTTCATCTCAATAACTTTAGTTATAATTCCAAGTTTCATTGACGAGCTTGTAACAGGGTGGAAGATCAAATAGGCCACCAAACATGTGGTTTGGAGTCTTTTGACCCTTAGATGAATACTATATAATTGTATACCAAATTGGTCGCAGTCTATTGAAACCGATAAAATGGAAAGCCCAAAGTATAATCACCTTTACTCTATCTTCAGTTAAAAAAGGAGAAAACAGTCAAATCTGCCGACAAACCCAACCTATAAAAAAGCTATAAAGTAGAAACCTTTCATTTTTAACATTCATGCTTTAGTTAGATGTGAGGAAGACTAAGATAAAACCATGTACATAGACGTGGTCTAACAACTACTATGCTATGGGCTTCCACCAATCTTGGTTTACTTATTTAATCCAAAAAAAAACGAAAATCATTTCTCAAACTTCACTATTGCATCTATCAATTTTTGCCAGCCACTAAAAACAATATTAATATATTTGGTTGCGGTGTCTTGTTGAGTAATAATTCTATTTAAGAATAATGTCACAAGGTGCATTAGTGGGATCTTGTTATTTTCCTATTAATTAATTGATAACATGTGTCATGTCCCATATGGTTTATATATAATGGAGTGGTTAAACTAAAATGTTGTCATTCTCTTAAAATCTTACAAACCCAAAAAGATATGCATAAATACAAAAAGACCAAGATTTCTAAAGATTAAAGACCTAATTAGTAATATTGTTATATTCTACTAATAAGGTAAAACAAATACTATAAAAATATAGATCGACAAGAATTTAATTCACTATGCAAAAGTGAACACAACCCAAAAAAGGTTTCCATGAATTCAAGTGATCTCTTCATCGATATTGTCGGAAGTTTTAAAAATATCTTCACACAAAAAAAAAAATAACAAACAAGACTTTGTTGTAAACCACCACCATAGCCAAAGCACCTGAAATAAAATAAAAAACAAATATCTAACCATTTTCAATTAATAAAAAATTTGTATTTTACTATTTTCGACCACAAATAAAAAACAGCTTTATGCATTTGACATAATAAATGCGACGAATAATTTACGTTTCTAATCATTTTCTCAAAATTCCTTATTTTCTCTTCCTTCCTTAGCCATTAGAAAGAGAAAAAAAAAGTCAAAAAAAGAAAAAAAAGAAAAATTCGATTTTTTTTCTTTCATCTTCTTTCTTCTCCTTCTCTCTGTTCTTCTCATAGTCCTGAGTTCATATTTTGCAGAGTACACAAAGAATCAAAAATATCCTGTAACCAGTCTGGTCTTTGCTGTAAACTATTCTCTTTTTATGAGTAGAGTTTTTGCTATATTTTATTCAAACCAAACCCAAACCCAAACCTAAACCCCAACACTCAAAATCTGAATTTTTATTTTCAGTTTCTTGATCTATTCATTACCTTGATCAGTCTTTCATGGGACCGTTACTTCTACTAGATTTCTTGTCTTAAAGGTAAATAAAATTTATTGTTTCTCTCACTTTTTCTGTAGTTTGGTCTTTTCTTGATCTTAGAAAGTTTCCATCTTTACTTTGTTTCCAACTTCATATAACAAATACAAAACCCTAATTTCGTGATTTCTTTCTTCCGGATCTGTTCCATTCTCAGGTTTAATTTCTCTGTTTAATCAAAATGGGCATTGAAAAGTTTGGAACTTTCATCTTGATTTCGATCTTGATTTGCATCTGCCATGGATTCAAACCTCAAGACAATTACCTAATCAACTGTGGCTCACCAAGCAATGGAACCTTAATGAGCCGAGTCTTCATGTCTGATAAGCTCTCTTCCAACTTGCTTACTTCTCCCAAAGAGATCCTCGCTGGCCNCCTGTAACCAGTCTGGTCTTTGCTGTAAACTATTCTCTTTTTATGAGTAGAGTTTTTGCTATATTTTATTCAAACCAAACCCAAACCCAAACCTAAACCCCAACACTCAAAATCTGAATTTTTATTTTCAGTTTCTTGATCTATTCATTACCTTGATCAGTCTTTCATGGGACCGTTACTTCTACTAGATTTCTTGTCTTAAAGGTAAATAAAATTTATTGTTTCTCTCACTTTTTCTGTAGTTTGGTCTTTTCTTGATCTTAGAAAGTTTCCATCTTTACTTTGTTTCCAACTTCATATAACAAATACAAAACCCTAATTTCGTGATTTCTTTCTTCCGGATCTGTTCCATTCTCAGGTTTAATTTCTCTGTTTAATCAAAATGGGCATTGAAAAGTTTGGAACTTTCATCTTGATTTCGATCTTGATTTGCATCTGCCATGGATTCAAACCTCAAGACAATTACCTAATCAACTGTGGCTCACCAAGCAATGGAACCTTAATGAGCCGAGTCTTCATGTCTGATAAGCTCTCTTCCAACTTGCTTACTTCTCCCAAAGAGATCCTCGCTGGCCAAGGCTCAGACGTTTACCAGACGGCAAGAGTCTTCACCGGAGTCTCTACTTACAAATTCTCTGTTTCTCCTGGTCGTCATTGGGTTCGTCTCCATTTCAATCCTTTCGATTACCAAAGCTTCAAAATGAGTTCAGCTAAATTCGCAGTTTCGTCTCAGTCTCATGTGCTTTTGAGTGATTTCAG
>NC_025693.1:15824570-15832266 GCF_000633955.1 Camelina sativa
GACATATCTTTACAAGCTCTTGAAACGATTCATAGAGTGAACATGGGAGGTCCGCTTGTATCGGCTAACAACGATACTCTTACAAGAACTTGGGTGCCTGACTCGAGCTTTCTCCTTGAGAAGAACTTAGCTAAGACTGTCTCTAAAGTTGCAACTGTTAACTACGTTAACGGTTACGCTACAGAGGACTCTGCTCCAAGAGTTGTTTACGGTAGTTGCACTGAGATGAACTCTGCGGATAACCCCAATAGCAACTTCAATGTCACATGGGAGTTCGATGTTGAGCCAGGCTTTCAGTACTACTTCCGCTTCCATTTCTGCGATATCGTTAGTTTGTCTCTAAACCAGCTATACTTCAATCTTTATGTTGACTCAATGACTGCTGCTACTGATATTGATCTTAGCACTCTTGTTGACAACACATTGGCTGGTGCATACTCGATGGACTTTGTCACGCAGTCGCCTAAGAGTTCTGATAAAATCCGTGTGAGCATCGGTCCATCGACTGTTCACACAGATTATCCAAACGCGATTGTGAATGGTTTGGAGATCATGAAGATGAATAACTCCAAAGGTCAGCTAAGTACAGGGGCGTTTGTGCCCGGTAGTAGTAGTTCAAGCACTAAGCAGAATCATGTTGGGATGATTATAGGTTCAACCATTGGTTCGTTGATTGCGTTAGTCTTCTTGGGAAGTTGCTTTGTGTTGTATAAGAAGAGGAAACGTGGCCAAGACGGTCATTCGAAGACTTGGATGCCGTTTTCAATAAATGGAACTTCAGCTACAATGGGAAGCAAATACTCGAATGGGACTACACTTACAAGTATAACTACTAATGCCAACTACCGTATTCCCTTTGCTGCTGTTAAAGACGCTACAAACAACTTCGACGAGAGTCGTAACATTGGTGTGGGAGGTTTTGGTAAAGTCTACAAAGGAGAGCTTAATGATGGCACAAAGGTAGCTGTCAAAAGAGGAAACCCTAAATCTCAGCAAGGGCTTGCGGAGTTCAGGACAGAGATCGAGATGTTATCGCAGTTTCGTCATCGTCATTTGGTTTCTCTGATTGGTTATTGTGATGAGAACAATGAGATGATACTGATATATGAGTATATGGAGAATGGAACAGTAAAGGGTCATCTTTACGGGTCAGGTAACCCTAGCTTAACGTGGAAGCAACGGCTTGAGATCTGCATTGGCGCGGCTAGAGGGTTGCATTACCTTCACACTGGTGACTCGAAACCCGTCATTCACAGAGATGTGAAATCTGCAAATATATTGCTAGACGAGAACTTCATGGCTAAAGTTGCAGACTTTGGACTGTCCAAGACTGGACCTGAGCTTGATCAGACTCATGTAAGTACTGCTGTGAAAGGAAGTTTCGGGTATCTTGACCCTGAGTACTTCAGAAGGCAACAGCTCACTGAGAAATCCGATGTTTACTCATTCGGTGTTGTTCTCTTTGAGGTTCTCTGTGCTAGACCTGTTATAGACCCAACACTTCCAAGAGAGATGGTGAATCTTGCTGAATGGGCAATGAAGTGGCAGAAGAAAGGGCAACTGGATCAGATCATTGACCAGTCCCTTCGTGGTAACATCAGACCTGATTCGTTAAGGAAATTTGCGGAAACAGGTGAGAAATGTTTGGCGGATTACGGAGTAGATAGACCATCCATGGGAGATGTGTTGTGGAATCTTGAATATGCGTTGCAGCTTCAAGAAGCAGTCATAGATGGCGAACCAGAAGATAACAGCACGAATATGATTGGTGAGTTACCTCCACAGATCAACAACTTCAGTCGTGGAGACACGAGTGTTAACGTTCCAGGGACAACGGGGCAGTTCGAAGAATCGAGCATTGATGATCTCTCTGGTGTTTCCATGAGTAAAGTCTTCTCTCAACTGGTGAAATCTGAGGGAAGATAGTGAGGGGATTTTGGCGAATGTAGTGTGTGATTCTTACATACGGAAGCAGAAGTAAGCAAATTTATGTAAACCAGGAAAAGGCATCAGGTTTTTTCTCAGATAGGATCTTTGTTCTCTGCTCGACCTGTTCTGTTCTGTTCTTCATCAGTGAAAAAAGTTTCCTCTGTTTCATTTTTATTCCTCTCTCTCTCCCTTTATCCTGAGTTTGTATTTTATTAATGTTCATTTGAAATTGTCTGAGATTTGTTTGTTCTTTTTATTATATGGATGTTTTTAACACTCTTTGTTGTTTCAATTGTACTGTAATTTTAGAGAAGTCAAAATCTAGTTCTTTCTTGTTCTGGTTTGGTTTGAGAAAGAAAACTGGTTCTTTCATCTTTTATCTATATATCGGGTTTTCTCTTGGAACTGTTATAGGTCCGGTTCCATTGGTTTGTTTGTTTCATTCACCACGACCACGTCTTGAAGTCTTGAACCACGGTTTCTTCTCCAGTTTTAGAGTTCAGCTAGTAACAAACTCTGTTCATCCGGGAAATCAAATGGGTTATCAAACCGACTTGGTTCAACCACGGGTCAATGAATTCTAAATTTAATAAGTTTATCAAAATTATAAAACCAAAGATAGTTTCCGTATACATTAGAAAACAATTCACTACAACAAAATTATGAAATACTACAAAATATATCCTAGATGTTTTGAATTCCAACCCTCACAATAACATTTAGAAAACATGATAATGATTATTTGGTTTTCTTGGGTTTACTTGGCTTAAGCGGGTAGAAAAATCCCGGTCCTTATGATTTAACCAGACCGGACTAATTTACTATTTTATTCTCATCTCCAACAGATAATTTATTTTGCATTAATCGTCGATATTGGTAACCTTAGTAGTGGACGCACAAGACAAATATTTCCATACTAGTCTGAAAACAAACGCCCTAGACGACGACCTTTGGTTCTTCTTCATAGCTTTCTTGGCCACTTTCTTTCTCCATCCTCCTATACAACTCTGATTGTTTCTCTTGTCGACGGCTTCGCCACCACATTGATCACCACCGTCCTTTTCGGTCTCTTTTGTGGAAAAAGTGTAGCTTCTAAGGTACATTTGCCTACAAGATATGCTGTCAACCACCGTGGAGCGACGCTTGCTACCGCCGTGTGTGATTGACCGTAGGAACTCTGCCTCCGCCATTGGCCACTTGTAAACATTTCTGTAAGTCATAAGCGGCCGGGCGCCAACGGTGTCGCTTGTGATAGTTACACAATCATCTATGCATTTGGAGGCCATGGTTGCTTGCTTTTTTGGAGGTTACTTCTAACTTCTAGTGTGCACTCTTTATTTTGGTTGTGAACGTTGGGTTTATGTAGCTTTTATATATATTCATAAATCCTTATCTTTATCTAATATACTATTACTTTTATTTTATTGTAGAAAATACCAAGTCAGAGAAAAAACTTGAGAAGTTTTCTCAACTTGATTCTTGTATACTTGTCAACTCTATAAGAAGAAGATAGCATTACCCACAAAAGAGAAGGTCTCTAACATCCCCAAAATATCTCCCCATATCCCTCTTGCATTCTCAAATCCGTTCACTCTTCCGACTTAAAATCTCTATCTCTCTCTCTCTCAATCTTTCAATATCAAGTATTGTATTTATGAGTCACTTCACAAGCATCAATAGTAGACTACAAATTGTATTTTTGAATCACTTCAGAAGCATCTTTCAATAGTACTTTAAAATGGGGAAAACATTAAAACCAAACGATAAAAAGGACTATTATTGGGGAAAAAATTGAGATATGTTGAGATGACCAAAACTTTCAGTGATATGCTCAAATTAACCCTAGAGCTACTCTCTCAAATTAAGAGATCACTGCAGTACTTAGGGGTCGAATACCACAAGGACTCAAGACTACACAATAAATTATAGAGTTTTTCAATTATGCTAAACAAATTAAATTGAATTAAAATAAACAATGCAAAATATTAAATAAAAGCTGTTGTAAATTCAGAAGATCAAAAAGCTAGGCCTAGGGAATTTCTCAGGAAATTATGAAATATTAAATCAATCAATAAATTAGGATTCAAACAATTAAGAACAGATCTAGAACTCTAAACACTTTTGTAAATTAAATCAGTTCTCACTGCAAATAATATCTAAATTTAAAACCAGAAAATCCAAATCTCTTTGTAAAATTCTAGGTAATAAATCAGCAATAAAATCAGGTTTAGATTGTTCACAAAATTATTAAATCAAATCTCTTTGCAAGAAATAATTTTGCTCATCAAAAGGTTTTATCAGGAAAATCAATTATATTCTCATATCAATTTATTTTCCTAAAGTATTAATTCTAGATGGCCAATCAAGGATTAATATGAAGAACAACCTAAGATGAAGATCTAGCAAGATAAAGAATCCTAAATAATCAGATCTAATAATTCATAAAATCCCTGTGAAAAACCCTAAACCTAACAAGCAAACTACTCAGACATAATCAATGAAGAACAAAACATGATTCTGAATAATAAGCAATTGAGATTAAAAGAGTAAGGAAGGAGTTTAAGAATTCTTCTCTCAAAGCAGTTCAGATCTCTCTCCCAAAAGCTCTCAAAATCTCACAGGGTTGCAGAAAAAAAAAAATCTCTCTAGAATAAAACTTAAGGGTTTGGAAAACCTAAAAACTATATATATATGTCCTAAAACACGTCAGGGACTTATGTTGCAAATATGGAAAACTTTGGGGCAGATTTGTAAATTTTCCAAAACTTGGGTCTTGAGTCGGCAGAGATGAGTGTCGATCGATGCCTCCTATCTTGGTGTCGGTCGATGCTCCTGCTTTCATCCGAGACCAAATTGATTCTTCAAGATTTATGCTCCAAAACATCCAAATTGCTCCATTTTGCTCCTTCCATGCTAAAAACCTGTAAAGACTCAAAAACAATCTAGAAAACAAATCAAAAGACTCTAAAAGACTTCTTATATCATGGTTAAAAACCACAAAAACCATGATATATCAACTCCCCCAGACTTAGCCTTTGCTTGCCCTCAAGCAAAACATAAGCTTAGACATGTGAAAGAGGTTTGAAAACAGGGAACTCACTCAACTGCATGATGATTCTTATTCACACTCTTCATTTACCTGACTCAAGAACTTACTTCTTATACTTAACCATGATAAGCATCAACATTCCTTACTCAAATCCCACAATCCTTTGGAATCTCTGAAATCTCCATTGTCATCTCATTAGTCAATATTAAAGCACAAATAAGGTGAATTCTTACCTTGGGTGTATTGATCAGTGGCATATGGACTCTCTTCAGGCCAAGACATTCTTCTTACATCTCCTTTCCTCTCCCTTTTCTCACTTCAAAATTTTTTTTCTTTTTATCTTTTTCTTTTTTCAAAGGTATAAGCGAATACCGGGGTCATCGGTAATTTACCTACCCCTCGCTTCCAAGCTTTGTGTGATCATTTGACTCAAGAGTAGAATAATGAGGTCACAGGCAATTTACCTACCTCTCTAAACTGATCAAAATCATATCATCTTTTATTCTCTCTTTTTCTTATTTTTTTTTTAAAGCACTGAAGGGAAGAGAGAGGAGAGACATACTTTGAAAAATTGCACTGTCTTGTATGGCCCGAAGAAGAAGTCTAGTCCACTGATTTCCAACCCCAAAGTAAGAGATTAAGTCCGATTAAAATCCTGATAAAGGTTGAGACAACGTTAGATCAATCAGATATCCATTGAATAATGGTTTTCAGGATTGTTGATAAGGCTCTAGTCTTTCTAAGCTTCAGTTCTGAGATCAAGCATAAACAAATAATCATTAGAGTGTTAGCCAAATAAGAGAAATCATTAGTCAAGATCATAATTCCCAAAGATAAAAAGAAAAATTTTGAAAAATTTGACTCAAACTTTATGGTTTTGACTGACACAACTGAAACTCAAAAACAGAAAATATAGTTAGTAACTAACCTCCCCCAGACTTAAACAACACTGTCCCCAGTGTTATCAAGTAAGAGGAAAGCAAAAATAAAAATAAAATAAATCAAAATCAAAATCAAAAGAAAAAGAAAAACCTACCAGTGGGGTGCCTCCCACTAAGCGCTTGTTTTCAGTCATTAGCTTGACTGTGTTGGAGCTCAGGCATCGGTAGGAGCAAAACATGGCATTGAAGTCCTCTTCATCCAAGGTGGTGTATAAGCTTTAGGTGCATGAGGCTTGCCAAAGATGTGAGGAACAGGACCAGGGCGGAACTTAGGTATGGGAGGGTATCTCTTCTGTCCTGCAAAATCATCAACAGAAGAAACAAGCGCTCTACGATAATCTCGTGGCTTGGTTAACTGCAAAACAGTTTTTATCTCTTTGAAATTCTTGTTGATGATAGGAGGAAGATTAGGTGCAGAAGAGGTGTACCTTTGCCTTACCTGAGGGCTCTGGAGTGTGGACTGATGACTCTTCTGTTTGGGAACAGGTTTCTGACTTGGAGCATCAGTTTTGGACAAGTTTTGTCGCGGTCGTGGAGGGGTGTCGATCGATGCCTCCTTGTTGGTGTCGATCGACACTGAGCCTGATGCCCGTGTTGCAGAAACTTTTTCAACAGACAAAGTCTGTCCATCAATAGTAGGAGCCCTCCTCAGCTTATCCATCTCAAAATTCATACTCAAACCATCCACATTCAGTGCTATGTGTCCCTTCTGCACATCAATGATGGCACCAGCTGTAGCCAAGAAAGATCTTTCTAAGATGAGAGGATCTTTAGGCTCTTGATCATACTTCAGCACCACAAAGTCAGTGGGAATCATGAAGTTGCCAACCTTAACTGGAATATCCTCTAAAACACCTTCAGGAGTTCTTCGGGAGCGATCAGCCAGGATAAGAGAAATCTGAGTTGGCTTGAATTCTGTCATCCCAAGTCTCACAGCAACAGAATGTGGCATCAAGTTGATGCTAGAGCCAAGGTCACAAAGTGAGTGAGAAAACCTTCCTGCTGAGATTGAGCAATCAAGTACAAAGCTTCCAGGATCTGGTAACTTCTTAGCAGTCCTACATTGAATGATTGCACTCACTTCCTTAGAGACAACTACCTCCTGCTTTCTCTCCTTCTTCCTCTGAACAGGCTGGTTCAACAGAATTGCACTAACATCCTTAGTTAGCAATGCTCCTTCTTCAGGGCTCAAACCATTGGATACCATTCTCTTGACATAGCGCTTAAGTGGTGGTGAAAGCTTCACTGCATCAATTAAAGGCATCTCAATCATCACCTTATCCATCATAGTCTTGCATCTAGCTTCCTCAAGCTCCTGCTTAGACCTTCTTGGCTTGGGAAAAGGAACCTTAGGCTTATAGACCCTCTCAACAACAGCTGGAACCTGAGATTTTGTGTTTTCCGCATCTGACTGAGATGGGTGTCGACCGACACCCAGGTGGTGTCGATCGACACCATCATCTGAAACCGAGAATTTTGTCGATTTTTCACCCAGTTCGGTAGAAGCAATTTCAACAGCATCTTCATCCCTCACAGATATGGCATTGCAAGCATGTTTAGGGTTTGACTCACTTCTTCCTGGAAGAAAACCCTCTTGTCGTTTGACAGACCCAGCAGTCTGTGCAACTTGAATCTCCAGCTTCTTAACATGAACATTCAATGCTTCTATCTTCCCATTCAGCTCAGTGTAGACATTGTCAATCTTTCCATTGAATGTCACTGTCAAATTCTCTTGTCCTTGCAAAAGCTGCTCAAGCATGGCTTCCATTCTACTCTC
>NC_025693.1:15832987-15841321 GCF_000633955.1 Camelina sativa
TTCAACTCAAAATCATTCCTCTGAAAAGGGGGAGGAACAATAGCAGACCGGTTCTCATACACAAGATCAGCCCGGTTGTAGTCAGCAATGGTCCTGATCAAGTCCCGGTTGTTCTCCTGTCGTCGAACTGGGTTCTGTACGTGGTTGGCAGCTCCACGCACGTCTGCAGGTGGGTGTCGATCGATGCCACCTGGTTGGTGTCGATCGACACCGTCGACACCATCAGCTGGTTCGTCGACAACAGCAATTTCAGCAATCACATTGCCCTCAGCATCAATCTTTTGGCCCTGCTCATTGCGCAAGTGGCCCTCTTGATCCCTCAAAGCACCATCC
The DNA here is from genome assembly GCF_000633955.1 of Camelina sativa. NCBI lineage: Eukaryota > Viridiplantae > Streptophyta > Magnoliopsida > Brassicales > Brassicaceae > Camelina > Camelina sativa. Next base: position 15,833,321 of record NC_025693.1, read on the forward strand.
TCATCTCGCATCAGAATGATTGGGTTAACCATCTTCAGAGATTTGGCTGCTTTTCGGTTCTCACGCTCAAGTTTTCCCAACTCTTGGTTTGAAAGCTTCAGAATTGGACCAGTCTTGTTGCTCCTTGTGTTAGGCTTATTAGGCATACACCTGAAACACACAAGAGAGAAGAAAACAAAAGCGTGTTAGTTTGAAAATAAAAAGAAAAATTTAGACAAAATCTAAAACTCAAATCTAATGGTAGATCAAAGAGTCCCCGGCAACGGCGCCAAAATTTGATATGCTCAAATTTACCCTAGAGCTACTCTCTCAAATTAAGAGATCAATGCAGTACTTAGGGGTCGAATTCCACAAGGACTCAAGACTACACAATAAATTATAGAGTTTTATAATTAAGCTAAACAGATTAAATTGAATTAAAATAAAAGCAATGCAAAATATTAAATAAAAGCTGTTGTAAATTCAGAAGATCAAAAAGCTAGGCCTAGGGAATTTCTCAGGAAATTATGAAATATTAAATCAATCAATAAATTAGGATTCAAACAATTAAGAACAGATCTAGAACTCTAAACACTTTTGTAAATTAAATCAGTTCTCACTGCAAATAATATCTAAATTTAAAACCAGAAAATCCAAATCTCTTTGTAAAATTCTAGGTTAAAAATCAGCAATAAAATCAGGTTTAGATTGTTCACAAAATTATTAAATCAAATCTCTTTGCAAGAAATAATTTTGCTCATCAAAAGGTTTTATCAGGAAAATCAATTATATTCTCATATCAATTTATTTTCCTAAAGTATTAATTCTAGATGGCCAATCAAGGATTAATATGAAGAACAACCTAAGATGAAGATCTAGATAGATAAAGAATCCTAAATAAACAGATCTAATAATTCATAAAATCCCTGTGAAAAACCCTAAACCTAACAAGCAAACTACTCAGACATATTCAATGAAGAACAAAACATAATTCTGAATAATAAGCAATAGAGATTAAAAGAGTAAGAAAGGAGTTTAAGAATTCTTCTCTCAAAGCAGTTCAGATCTCTCTCTCCAATAGCTCTCAAAAATCTCTCAGGGTTGCAGGAAAAATAAAACTTGATAGAATAAAACTTAAGGGTTTTGAAAACCTAAAAACTATATATATATGTCCTAAAACACGTCAGGGACTAGTCTTGCAAATATGGAAAACTTCGGGCAACTTTGTAAAACTTCCAAATTTGGCTCTCTCGTCGGTTTGGACTGGGTGTCGATCGATGCTAAGGCAGTGTCGATCGACACCATCTCCTCTGATCGATTCCAAGTTGATTTCTTGCGGATTATTGCTCCAAACTGATCCAAATTGCTCCACTTTGCTCCTTCCATGTTAAAAACCTGTAAAGACTCAAAAATAATCTAGAAACAAATGAAAAAACACTAAAAGACTCTTTATATCATGGTTAAAAACCATAAAAACCATGATATATCATTCAGCTTATTCCATGAGATCTTTATCCACTACAAATAACACCTTACTGTGTACCATCAAAAGTTTGGCGTTCTCCTTGATACTCGGGTTCAGAAGAGTAACTATGCTAAACTCTTCATTCGTTGGATTCCCACTAGAAAGGCTACTTCCATGATTCCATCTCTCTTTCTCATAATTTATTCTTCAAAATAAACAAGCCAAGTTGAATATTTTTCTGACAAATAAAAAGTGTTGCCCACTAGAGGAGACGTATAACGTATTGACTCATTCGTCAACTGAACAAAGACATGTTTTCACGTTTTCCGAAGCGTTACTTGGTAAGCTCTCTTGAAATGTCCTCCCATTGTTTATCAGAGCCGTCTCTAAGTTAATAAATACCACAATCAAATTAAAATAAAAGGGCTGTTTTGCTAATAGTAAGACTCAAACCCATGTACTCATTCCAACTAACATAAACAAATGCCACTAGACTAAACACATTTTTTGGAAAACAAGGCTGAAAGTTGTATATAAAATACACAGCATAAAATAAAGCCACAAGCTCATGCTTCATGAGCTTGACCTTTGGGCCAGTTCTGTTGTTTATAACCTTTTCTGTTAAGGTTTTCTCTTCGAAGCGAATATGGAGGGTTCCCATAGGTTTTTGTTGATGGCACTAATAGTAGCCTCCTTTTTTAATTCAAACGTTTAGGATTTTCGTATACTATTTGTAATGAAGAAATGTGTATTAGACCCGTAAAATTATTTGGATGAGCATGGTCTGTCGTATTAATTTGCAATGCTTGTAATCTAAGCAAAGAATCTGATAGGTCTTCAACTAATGCAATGGGTTTGAACATTTTTACAATTACTCTCCTCTATCTCTTTCAACAGAGTTCATCAGTTTGGATTGCGGATTATCCCCAAGTGAACAGTCTCCTTATATTGAGGTGGAAACTGGATTAAATTTCTCATCAGATTCAAGCTTCATCCAAAGTGGAAAAATTGGTAGAATTGATGCAAGCTTAGAGTGGAAGTACCCAAAATCACAGACAACGTTGAGATACTTTCCAGACGGTCTACGAAACTGCTACAATCTGAGCGTGCACCGGGGAAGAAATTATTTGATCAGAGCTACAAGTAACTACGGAAATTACGATGGTCAAAACGTTTCTCCTAGATTTGATTTGTACATAGGCCCTAATTTCTGGGTAACAATAGATTTGGAGAAGCATGTAAATGGTGATACATGGGAGGAGATCATTCACATCCCTAAGTCAAACTCTTTGGATGTGTGTCTCATTAAGACAGGCACATCAACGCCAATCATGTCGGCCTTGGAACTAAGGGCTCTACCAAATGATACTTACAACACAGGATCAAGTTCTTTGAAGTCAATACTGAGGTCCTACCTAAGTGAATCAACAAAAGTTGTAAGGTAAATCAGCTTTAAATATTGATATTAAGATTTTTTTACTCATTCGGTTGTTGATGGTTACTAATGCAACATTATATGAACCGCAGGTTCCCAGATGATATACACGATCGAATATGGGTTCCACACTTTGAGTCAGAATGGAAGCAGATTTCCACAGCTCTCAACGTCGATAACTCCCTTAATAGCTATTTTGTGCCGAAAGAATTGCTCATGACCGCCGCAATACCTGCTAATGCCAGTGCACCGTTGAGTGTTACTAAGGATCTTGAGTTCCCTAATGATAAATTGATCATATATTTCCACTTCACTGAGGTACAATCTTTACAGGCCAACCAGACTAGAGAGTTCAGCATTGTGTGGAATGGAGAAGAAATTTATCCCACTATGAGGCCTCAATATCTAGGGGTCACCACTGTTTACACCCGGGTACCATCTCTTTGTGAAGTAGGAAAATGCTTGTTACAGCTTAAAAGAAATCATAATTCAACTCTCCCTCCTCTGCTTAACGCCATTGAAGTTTTGACAGTTATGAAGTTACCACAGTCTGAAACAAACGTAGATGATGGTATTAATTGGTACATTTGTTTTTAATGAAATTACTCAAAAACATCGTGTATGCTAAATCTAACATGTGCGTCGGAAAACTTTATGACAGTGATTGCTATAAAAAACATAAAAAACGCCAACAGGTTGAGTAGAATCTCATGGCAAGGAGACCCATGCGTACCACGGCAGTTTCTATGGGAGGGTCTAAGTTGCAACGACACGAATACGCCACCAAGAATTACTTCCTTGTGAGACCTCTATAACACAGTCCATTTTAGACTGGTTAGAGAACATTTGTTTATTTTTTTATTTTTTACTTGGACTTTTAAACAGAAACTTGTCTTCAAGTGGTTTAACGGGAAATATAGCAACTGGAATTCAAAATCTTACCCATCTGCAAAAGCTGTAAGTATGTTTATTAGTTACCGAAAGGAAGCCTATTTAGACATGCCAGTGACATTTTTTTTTTTTTTTTTCGATTTATTACAAACTTCAGGGACTTGTCAAATAACAATTTGACCGGATTGGTGCCAGAGTTTCTAGCTGACATGAAATCTTTGTTGTTCATGTAAGTTTGTAGTATGTTATAGTGGGTATTCTCATGGATCATTTTCACCTAAGTACGAGGTTTTTCCTTTTAAAACAGAGACTTAAGGAAGAACAAACTGAATAGTTCAATACCAAAGACCCTACGTGATAGAGAAAAGAAAGGACTACAGCTATTGTAAAAGCAAATCCGTCCATACATTTTCATTCAAGATCCCTTGACTTGTGGCACAAGGCTTGTGCATATAGAATACTTAAAGATCAGTATATTATTTTTGCAGTGTTGATGAAGATGACAATAAGGGCGATGGCAATAAATGTTTATCCAATTCATGTGTCCCAAAAAAGAAATTTCCAGTGATGATGGTTGCATTGGCTGTTTCCGCAGTTGTGGTCATCGGAGTGGTACTGATTCTCATTTTCGTGTTCAGAAAGAAGAAGCAATCAAGTCCAGGTTTTTGCAGAGACTCATCAATCAATCAACAACTATAAACTATAAGGTGTCAATGATATGGTTGTTTTACTAAAGTTTTCTCTATACATATCTTTGTTCCCTTTGCTAGTTGCTATATCGGAACAGTTGATTGAGACAAAAAGGAGAAGGTTTAGGTATTCAGAAGTTGTGGAAATGACAAAAAACTTCCAAATAGCTCTAGGGGAAGGAGGGTTTGGCGTCGTCTATCATGGTTATCTGAATGATTCAGATCAAGTAGCGGTTAAAGTACTCTCGCAATCATCATCACAAGGCTATAAACACTTCAAGGCCGAGGTATGATATGCCACAGATCTTCTAACAAAATAGCCAAAAAAAAAAAAAAACACAAAATATGAAGTATGATCTCTATACCGTAAAACCTCATAAATTAATAATATCGAGAACACAATATTTTTATTATTTTATGGAAATAGGAATGTATCAATAAACTAATAATTATTAATTTTAAAAGATTAACCTAATTTCTGTATATATATCTTTTTAAAAAAATCTAATCAAAATAAGAAACTTTGATAAATTTGGATTTTTCTAAAATTTCTCAATTTTTGGATGTAATTGGAAATAAAAAACAACAAAAGTTTATGATGAAGTAAAAAAAGATTAAATATGAGTTACAACAAAAATACAAATTTAAAAATAAATTAAAACAACACTAGAGTCATGTTTACTTAATTGTCTTAGTTATATCTAGGTTGTCAAAATGGGTCAAGATTAATGAGTCAACCCAATTCAACTCAACTCATGAACCCTAATAAGTTGAAAATTTTGATCCTAATGAGTTGATGAGTTAAATAAGTTGATGATTACATAAGTTCATGAGTCAAATGAGTTTGGTTATAATAGATTCATGAGTTAATCACTAACCTATCAATTTTTTATTATCAACCAAATATCGTCAACATCATCATAATACCAACATCATCATCCTATCATCATCATCATATCAACATTATCATACTATCATCATCATCATACTACAATCATGTAACTATCATCATCATCATCATCATACTATCATCATGTAACTATCATCATTATCAATGTTGTCATACTATCATCATCATACCTTCATAATCATATTAACATCACTATCATCATATCAACATATATATCATAGTAAACAGCATGATGTCATCATCATCATTTTATAATTTTCTCGCCGAAATCTCAAACCCATAATTTTCCCACCAAAATTTTGTACTTATAATTTTTCCGCCAAAAACGTAAATCCGCAATTTTCTTGCCAAAACGAAAATCCGTAATTTTCCTGCCAAAATATAATTCTGCAATTTTCCCGACAAAAACGCAAACCCGTAAATTTCTCGTCAAAAACGCAAACCCGCAATTTTCCCGCCAAAACGCAAACCTGTAAATATTTTGTCAAAAATGTAAACCCGTAAATCTCTTGCCTAAAATGCAAACTGATAAATTTTCTGCCAAATGCAAAAGCAAACTCATTTAACTAAATGGATTTATGGGCTGATCCAACCCAATTGTTAATTGAGTTGAGTCAACTCATAAACTCATTTAACTTTTAACTCATTGGATAATGAGTTGAGTTGGGTTGGGTTAACAATTTTGACACCCCTAGTTATATTTTGAATACATATATATTTTTTGGGACAAATATCTGAATAATTTATATAATAATTAATTCATGTTAATAATAAGACCATATATTTACATATGATTTTCAAAAGAAAACTTATCTTATTATTTTATTGAAATTTGTTAACTTTTACCGTGGCCAGTTTGGGACTAAACTAACTTAGAATTTAGTAATTTATAGAGATTTTTTTGTATATGTTTAATTTTAGCATCATGCTTAACCAATGTGTTTTTTCATTGTTGGTCATTAGGTCGAACTTCTTCTAAGAGTTCACCACATAAATTTGGTGAACCTTGTCGGATATTGCGATGAAAGAGATCACTTGGCCCTCATTTACGAATACATGCCCAATGGAGACTTAAGAGATCATTTGTCAGGTGAAATATGCACACACACATATATTTAATAATCATTTGAATCAAAATAAACGATTCATACGATGGCTAATTCTGACTCTAATACAGGAAAAAAAAATGGTGACTTTGTATTGAAATGGACGACGAGACTACAAATAGGTGTGGATGCTGCACTAGGTTCGGGCTAACTCAAAACAGTTTCACTAACTTGTTTTCATTACAAAAGCGTTCATGTCATTAGTGGATATCAATGATTCACATATATGATTATACATCTTAATATTACAAAAAAAGCATGAGAATGTATAATGATGATTAACAATTTCCTACCAAGTCTTCATTCACCTGAATTTATGACATCAATTAACATGAATGAGTCTTGCATAGGATTGGAGTATTTGCATTATGGATGCCGACCGTCAATGGTGCATAGAGATGTCAAAAGAATATATTGTTGGACGATCACTTCAGGGCCAAAATCGCAGATTTTGGGCTTTCAAAGTCGTTTCAAGTTGAAGATGAATTTGAGGTTTCAACGGTCCTTGCTGGTACTCCTGGATATCTTGATCCAGAGTAAGTACTATTAGTTCACTCCATTGATATATACATGTTGACATTTAAGTTGACATTCATCTTTACTGCTTTTATATATAAATTCTACTTCATCTTCTTGTTTCCAGATATTATAGAACAAGCCGGTTGGCTGAAATGAGCGATGTATACAGTTTTGGGATTGTATTACTAGAGATGATCACAAACCAACATGTGATTGACCAAGCCCGCGAAAAGCCTCACATTACAGAATGGGTGGCATTTGTGCTTAGTGAAGGAGATATTACAAGGATTGTTGATCCTAACCTTCATGGTGAATACAACTCTCGTTCAGTTTGGAGAGCTCTTGAATTGGGTATGTCATGCGCAAACCCTTCCTCAGAAAAACGGCCAAACATGTCCCAGGTTGTTATCGACTTAAAAGAATGTATAACTTCTGAAAATTCAATGAAAAGTAAGAACAATGACTCAGACTCCCATGGTTCCCTGGAACTCAACTCGAGCTTTGATACTAATGTGGCCCCTAGTGCAAGGTAGTATCTGTATAGGCGCCTTGCTCGCATCCATGTACTTCTGCTGGTGGTATTTTTTCTTTAGTGAGAGGAGTGCTTGATTCTTTTAGACATCACAAATTCACAAGTAAAAAACATACTGCATACCAAATGTTTGGAGAGACTTCTGATATATCATGGTTTTTGTGGTTTTTAACCATGATATAAAGAGTCTTTTAGTGTCTTTTCATTTGTTTCTAGATTGTTTTTGAGTCTTTACAGGTTTTTAGCATGGAAGGAGCAAAATGGAGCAATTCGGATGTTTTGGAGCATAAATCTTGAAGAATCAATTTGGTCTCGGATGAAAGCAGGAGCATCGACCGACACCAAGATAGGAGGCATCGATCGACACTCATCTCTGCCGACTCAAGACCCAAGTTTTGGAAAATTTACAAATCTGCCCCAAAGTTTTCCATATTTGCAACATAAGTCCCTGACGTGTTTTAGGACATATATATAT
>NC_025693.1:15842843-15857666 GCF_000633955.1 Camelina sativa
GATCATTCTGATGCGTGATGAGGCTGGTGTTTTGAGGGATCAAGAGGGCCACTTGCGCAATGAGCAGGGCCAAAAGCTTGATGCACAAGGAAATGTGATTCCTGAACCTGTTGTCATCGAACAGGCTGTTGTGAATCAACAAGCTGGTGTTGTTGATGATCCGGATCTTGGTGTCGGTCGACACCAACCAGGTGGCATCGATCGACACCCACCTGCAGACGTGCGTGGAGCTGCCAACCACGTATAGAACCCAGTTCGACGACAGGAGAACAACCGGGACTTGATCAGGACAATTGCTGACTACAATAGGGCTGATCTGGTGTATGAGAACCGGTCTGCTATTGTTCCTCCCCCTTTTCAGAGGAATGATTTTGAGTTGAAACCTGCGTACTTTCAACTAGTTGGGCAAAGTCCTTTCTCTGCTTTGCCCAATGAGAAGCCTTTGGATCACATTGAGCATTTTGAGGATCTTGTGACCAGTATCAAGGCTAATGGAGTGACTGAGGACTTCATATTCTGCAAGCTCTTCCCATACTCACTTGCAGGAGAGGCATCTCAGTGGTTGAAGCAGTTGCCAGCTGGATCTTTGACATCTTGGCAACAAGTCAAAGTGGCTTTCCTCAACCATTTCTATGATGATGCAATGTCAGATGAGTTGAGAGTCAAGCTATCCACTTTCAAGCAAAGACCAGATGAAGCTTTCAAGGCAGCTTGGGTGAGATTCAAAGCTTATCAGAGGGATTGTCCACACCATGGTTTTTCAAGGGTACAATTGCTGAGTATCTTTTTCAGAGGGTGTGACTGGAAGTATCAGTTAGCTTTGGATGCTGCAAGTCATGGGAATTTCAAAACAAGATTTCCAGAAGATGCTGAAGTTTTGATTGAGAATTTGGCTTCTAGCAATAGCACTAAGGGAGCAGATGCTGAAAGGAAGAGATTGCATGGAGGATTTGATTCAAACCAGTTAGCTTCTGTTAATGCTAAGCTGGATTCAGTGCATAATCTCCTTATGGGTAAGAAATCTGTTCATTTTGCTGCTGAGGTTGAGACATATGAGCCAGAACCTGATCAAGGACACCAAGAGGAAGATGTGAACTATGTGTATGGGAATCAGGGACAGCGGTTTGGAAATCAGCAAGGCAATAGGCCTTACAGTGGGAACTCTTCAGGCTACACTTCCAAGCCAGAGTATCAGCAGTAACAACAGAATAATGGCTATACAAGGACATATGGGAACTCATCTTATCAGTCTCCACCTCCTAAGACTTCTTCTGAGAGTAGAATGGAGGCCATACTTGAGCAGCTTCTACAAGGTCAAGAGAATTTGACAGTGACATTCAATGGAAAGATTGACAATGTCTACACTGAGCTGAATGGAAAGATTGAAGCATTGAACATTCATGTCAAGAAGTTGGAGAATCAGGTTATTCAGACTGCTGGGTCTGTCAAACGACAAGAGGGTTTTCTTCCTGGAAGAACTGAGTCAAACCCCAAACATGCTTGTAATGCCATATCTGTGAGAGATGAAGATGATGGTGAACTTGCTTCTTCAGAAAAAGAAGAGAAATCGACCAATCTCTCGGTTTCAGATGATGGTGTCGATCGACACCACCTGGGTGTCGGTCAACACTCATCCCAGACGAGCCCAGAAACCGCAAAATCTCAGGTTCCAACAGTTGAGAGGATCTACAAGCCTAAGATTCCTTTTCCCAAGCCAAGAAAGTCTAAGCAAGAGATGGAGGAAGCTAGATGCAAGGCAATGATGGACAAGGTGATGATTGAGATGCCATTGATTGATGCAGTGAAGCTTTCACCACCACTAAAACGCTATGTTAAGAGAATGGTATCAAATGGTTTGAGTCCTGAAGAAGGAGCACTGCTTACTAAAGATGTCAGTGCAATTCTGTTGAACCAGCCTGTTCAGAGGAAGAAGGAGAGAAAGCAGGAGGTGGTTGTCTCTAAGGAAGTGAGTGCAATCATTCAATGTAGGACTGCTAAGAAGTTACCAGATCCTGGAAGCTTTGTACTTGATTGCTCAATCTCAGCAGGAAGGTTTTCTCACTCACTTTGTGACCTTGGCTCTAGCATCAACTTGATGCCACATTCTGTTGCTGTGAGACTTGGGATGACAGAATTCAAGCCAACTCAGATTTCTCTTATCCTGGCTGATCGCTCCCGAAGAATTCCTGAAGGTGTTTTAGAGGATATTCCAGTTAAGGTTGGCAACTTCATGATTCCCACTGACTTTGTGGTGCTGAAGTATGATCAAGAGCCTAAAGATCCTCTCATCTTAGGAAGATCTTTCTTGGCTACAGCTGGTGCCATCATAGATGTGCAGAAGGGACACATAGCACTGAATGTGGATGGTTTGAGTATGAATTTTGAGATGGATAAGCTGAGGAGGGCTCCTACTATTGATGGACAGACTTTTTCTGTTGAAAAAGTTTCTGCAACACGGGTATCAGGCTCAGTGTCGATCGACACCACCAAGAGAGTATCGATCGACACCCCTCCACGACCGCGACAAAGCTTGTCCAAGACTGATGCTCCAAGTCAGAAACCTGTTTCCAAACAGAAGAGTCATCAATCCACACTCCAAAGCCCTCAGGTAAGGCAAAGGTACACCTCTCCTTCTCCTAAACTTCCTCCTATCATCAACAAGAATTTTAAAGAGAGAAAAACTGTTTTGCAGTTAACCAAGCCACGAGATTATCGTAGAGCGCTTGTTTCTTCTGTTGATGATTTTGCAGGACATAAGAGAAGCACAACAATCCCTAAATCCCGCCCTGGTCCCGTTCCTCAAATCCTTGGCAGACTTCATTCACCTAAAGCTTATACACCACCTTGGATGAAGAGGACTTCAATGCCATGTTTTGCTCCTACGGATGCCTGAGCTCCAATACAGTCAAGCTAATGACTGAAAACAAGCGCTTAATGGGAGGCAACCCACTGGTAGGTTTTTCTTTTTCTTTTGCTTTGATTTTTATTTATTTTATTTTTATTTTTGCTTTCCTCTTACTTGATAACTCTGGGGACAGTGTTGTTTAAGTCTGGGGGAGGTTAGTTACTAACTATGTTTTCTGTTTCTGAGTTTCAGTTGTGTCAGTCAAAACCATAAAGTTTGAGTCAAATTTTTCAAAATTTTTCTTTTTATCTTTGGGAATTATGATCTTGACTAATGATTTCTCTTATTTGGCTAACACTCTAATGATTATTTGTTTATGCTTGATCTCAGAACTAAAGCTTAGAAAGACTATGAGCCTTATCAACAATCCTGAAAGCCCTTATTCAATGGATATCTGATTGATCTAACGTTGTCTCAACTTTTATCAGGATTTTAACCGGACTTAATCTCTTACTTTGGGGTTGGAAATCAGTGGACTAGACTTCTTCTTCAGGCCATACAAGACAGTGCAATTTTTCAAAGTATGTCTCCCCTCTCTCTTCCCTTCAGTGCTTTAAAAAAAAATCAGAAAAAGAGAGAATAAAAGATGAGATGATTTTGATCAGTTTAGAGAGGTAGGTAAATTACCAGTGACCTCATTATTCTACTCTTGAGTCAAATGATCACACAAAGCTTGGAAGCGAGGGGTAGGTAAATTACCGATGACCCCGGTATTCGCTTACACCTTTGATTAAAAAAAAAAAAAAGAAAAAAATTATGGAAGTGAGAAAAGGGAGAGGAAAGGAGATGTAAGAAGAATGTCTTGGCCTGAAGAGAATCCATATGCCACTGTTCGATACACCCAAGGTAAGAACTCACCTGTACTTGCATTAATTTATGTAATGAGATGACAATGGAGATTTCAGAGATTCCAGAGGATTGTGGGATTTGAGTAAGGAATGTTGATGCTTATCATGGTTAAGTATAAGAAGTAAGTTCTTGAGTCAGGTAAATGAAGAGTGTAAATAAGAATCATCATGCAGTTGAGTGAGTTCCCTGTTTTCAAACCTCTTTCACATGTCTAAGCTTATGTTTTGCTTGAGGGCAAGCAAAGGCTAAGTCTGGGGGAGTTGATATATCATGGTTTTTGTGGTTTTTAACCATGATATAAGGAGTCTTTTAGTGTCTTTTCATTTGTTTCTAGATTGTTTTTGAGTCTTTACAGGTTTTTAGCATGAAAGGAGCAAAATGGAGCAATTTGGATCATTTTGGAGCAATAATCTGGAGGAAATCAGCTTGGAGTCGAATATGAGAGAGGGCATCGATCGACACTAGAGAGCATCGATCGACACCCTTGTTGCCAACGAGAAAAGAGCCAAATTTGGAAGTTTTACAAATTGCCCGAAGTTTTCCATATTTGCAAGACTAGTCCCTGACGTGTTTTAGGACATATATATATAGTTTTTAGGTTTTCAAAACCCTTAAGTTTTATTCTACCAAGTTTTATTTTTTCTGCAACCCTGAGAGATTTTTGAGAGCTATTGGAGAGAGAGATCTGCTTTGAGAGAAGAATTTCTTGAACTCCTTCCTTACTCTTTTAAATTCAATTGCATATTATTCAGAATTATGTCTTGTTCTTCATTGATTATGTCTGAGTAATTTGCTTGTTAGGTTTAGGGTTTTTCACAGGGATTTTATGAATTATTAGATCTGTTTATTTAGGATTCTTTATCTATCTAGATCTTCATCTTAGGTTGTTCTTCATATTAATCCTTGATTGGCCATCTAGAATTAATACCCTAGGAAAATAAATTGATATGAGAATATAATTGATTTTCCTGATAAAACCTTTTGATGAGCAAAATTATTTATTGCAAAGAGATTTGATTTAATAATTTTGTGAGCAATCTAAACCTGATTTTATTGCTGATTTATTACCTAGAATTTTACAAAGAGATTTGGATTTTCTGGTTTTAAATTTAGATATTATTTGCAGTGAGAACTGATTTAATTTACAAAAGTGTTTAGAGTTCTAGATCTGTTCTTAATTGTTTGAATCCTAATTTATTGATTGATTTAATATTTCATAATTTCCTGAGAAATTCCCTAGGCTTAGCTTTTTGATCCATTGAATTTACAACAGTTTTATTTAATATTTTTGCATTGCTTATCTTTATTTAAATCAATTTGTTTAGCATAATTATAAAACTCTATAATTTATTGTGTAGTCTTGAGTCCTTGTGGAATTTGACCCCTAAGTACTGCATTGATCTCTTAATTTGAGAGAGTAGCTCTAGGGTTAATTTGAGCATATCAACTTCGCTTCTCTCTGGTTATCTTCCTCACTTGGGAAGCTTTGTTGGCCTGGAAAAACTAAAAAACAGAGTCTTCTCCTTCCATCTTGAGGATTAAGGAAATATGAATACTATGACAGCTAGAAGGAACCTAAAATCTTTTCCTAACTTGATGGCTCTTAGGATTCGATAAAAGTGACTGCTTAAACACTACACTTGTTCCCCTTGTTTTTTTTTCTTAATTTCTTTCTTGGCAAGGGATCATATTTAGGTCTATTACACTTGTAAAACCTCAACATTTTCAATATCAGTTTTTAGATTTGTGTTTTTAGTTTTGAGATTTTAGAACTTCGTTTTATATTTTGCTATTAGATTTTTGTTTTAAAAGCCCCCTAAAACCACTTTTCTGAAAGATTCTCATAATTAAACAACATTTTTTTTTTTTTATAGATGAGAGGTTATGATAAGAGAGCCCCATTGCACATGCTCTTGTAATACATAAGCAAGCTGCTGTTGAAAATTGGTTAATATCTTATATACGTGTGTTGTGTACGATAATAATTAGTAAACCAGAATATTGTGAAGAGAAATGAAAGATGTATTGTATTGGAACAATCTTCATGATACATGTATAAATATTTCATTTATATTGAACCCCATCACTGATAAATTTTTCAAAAACTTAGTTTTTATTCATCTGTTTATTGATAAAATTACTTCACTCATTAGCATTAATCTTATTAGGGTTACTACAAAGCAAATATTTCTTTAAAAATCTGACCACCAACGCCCTACGTGATGTGGTTTTACTCCTCGTACATTTTTTCGCAACCTTCTTCCTACATCCTCTAAAACATCTTCGATCACTGTCCTCGTTTTCCTCTTTTCTTGAGAACGTATAGCTCCTAAGGTACATTTGTCTACAAGATATGCTCTCAATCGCTGTGGTACGACCCTGGCTACCTCCGTGGCTGATTGACTGTATGAACTCCACCTCTGCAGCTGGCCACTTGTGAATTTTGGCTAAAGTTGTACCCGGCCGGCCCCCAGTGGCATCATTTTCGACGTTTACACAGTCACTTATGCATTTGGAAGCCATGGCCGCCGAATCTTTTTTTTTTCTCTTTGTTAACGTTAGGTTTGGCTTTGTATAATTAAGATGTAATGTTTTGGTATAATGGGACATATGGATATATATATATATATATATATAATGATGGCGAGATATTTGTGGTAATAAAATTAGAGTTGACTGAAAAGTAAGACTCAATTAGAGTGACTTCCATAATCAATCCTCCTTAATCAAGAATTGTGTGTATATACATTTATTTTACATGTCATCCATAGTCAAGGATAATTTTTTTCAAAATTGTTAATTATAATCAGATATTTGGGTATAATAAAGGAAAGATTGGAAACATTTGACTGACTCCGAACAGAAACGGAAAGATGTGACAACAAATTTATGTCCTGCTAATATTTTGTTGAATACAAAGTATCCAACAACCATACTATATGTGCTGTACACTGACTCACAATAAGAGACATTCTTATTACCCAACCAGATTACTGAAGTTGCTCGGTCAACCCGAAGACCTAGTTATGATACAACCTAACCTTATCAGTCCATGCGAAACATAATTACACAATGACCGTGATTAGTATTTAGCACTAATTGAAATAAGCATCAGTGATGATATCAGACTAAAACTCATATATAAGGCATCCTATGACTGTTAATTATCTTAGTTTCGTCAGAATTGGACTAGCATCATACACAATACTTTTATGACATATTCATTCTGCATGATTACACTGATTTGAAAACATAGTGGATAGATAAGATTTTAGATTCTTAACCGTGTATCTAAATCTGATGTATGTTGTGTAATATGTATACTGAAAAGTGAAAAATGAAATGAAAGCTGTTGGGACAAAATACATTTGTCACTTGTAACCGTTAGATAATAACGGTTTATCAGTTTTCTTCAACGTCTATTTATTGTTATCACTTCGAGCCTGAGTTTACAAAGTTACAGAGAAACCATATACAATACATACATAATCAATAAATACTCGTCTTAATCGATAACCAACGGGTGTCTTTGTAAATAAACGGTAGATTGTTATTTCTGATGGTAAACTGATACTCCTATGTTTTAAACTATATGATGGTTTAGAGATTTTATTTTATTTCATTATAAAAGATGCTTTACAAATTTTTATACAAATTATAAATGATTTGATATTTTATGGCTATTTTGATTTTACTGTCTTTTTTGTAACAAGTTGTGCATTTAACTTAAACCATGATATTTTTTGAAATAGAGAGAGTATTATTTAATGGGAAAATGACATCCACACCCACTTTCTCCTAAAGTATTGACACTTACACCCACTTTCTACTATCCCTATACTTTTCTTATGTCAAATTACAACTTACACCCTCTAACTAAACTAACCTTCTCTTTCTACTTTTTGTTTTCCTTCTCATCTCTCTCTCTAACTTTTCTCTTTCTTTTCTAATATTTTTTTTCTTTAATATTTATTTTTTATTTTCATTACTAAATTTTAAGTTTAGTAACTTTAGTTGGTGATAAACATACTAAATTTTAAGTTTAGTAACTTTAGTTGTTGACAAACAAAAAAAGTTAACCTTATACCCTAAATCTTAAATCCTAACACCACATAGACACTAAATCCATATAAGCCCAAAAACGTCAACCTTATACCCTAAATCTTAAATCCTAAACCACCCTAAACTATGGTGATGTTTGAACATGCAACAAACTTGTCAATAAATTTCATCTGGATTGCTTGTCCACGTGGTCAGAGTTTGGTGGATAGGCTTAGAGATTAATAATGACCATGTTTGTTGTGTAGTATGCTTCTAGTGACACTTCTAAGTTCTAATATCTCTAATTCTAGCTTAAAAATAGTACAAAAACATTTGGCTAAAAGACATCTAAGTGGCTAAACTATAGTGATGTTTGAACATGCAACAAACTTGTCAATAAATTTCATCTGGATTGCTTGTCCACGTGGTCAGAATTTGGTGGATAGGCTTTGAGATTAATAATGACCATGTTTATTGTGTAGTATGCTTCTAGTGACACTTCTAAGTTCTAATATACCTACTTCTAGCTGAAAAATAGTACAAAAACATTTAGCTAAAAGAAATCTATGTGGCTAATTTATTTTGGACAAATTTCTGCTCATGTAAAGAATGAGCAAGATATTATAAGATAAGTATCCATAACTACTAATCCACATGATTGATATTCAATGTTCTAAATAAATCAATGTTGTTAATTTTTATTTTGTTTATTAACCACTTATGAGTGTATATGTTTCTGGACCAACACAAAATATGAAGCAAGGAGCTCATGGTGTCTATGGATTTAATTGTGTGGATGTTGTATGATGATTCTTTGGTCTGTCTACATTGGTATCCACAAAAAAATATCCACATGATCACATCCATAGCCACCATTCAACTGCTATTCTTCAGCTTAATGTCTAGATATGCTTTGTAAATCCATGGAGACCTATCCACAGTTTTTCTATCCACTAAACTTTGTTTTTTTTTTTAAAGTGAATAGTTTTGGTTTTAGGTTCAAGGGTTTATGTTCTAGGATTTAAAATTTAGAATTAAAGGGTTTTGTACTTATTTGGTCTATGTTGTGTTATGGATAATATGCTATGGATAAAGATCTAACCAAATTTATGTATGTATATTTTGTATGAATAAACACAAGTAACTATCTATTAACAATACTGCAATTGATTATCCACTTATAATTGAACAAATGTTCAACGACTGATGGATACTGTATAATCTAAAAATTCATAAAAAATATAGCAATATGTATCTTAAAATGTAGAAAATATATAATCATAACATATTTTATATAAATAAATAGAAAATTTGTTTTATTATAACAAATAAATATATTTTACTTTGTTAAAGTGTTAACAACAAAAAAAGAAGAGAAAAAGAGAGAAAAGAAGGAGAGGGGCAAAATCGTCCATAATGTGTGGACACATAAGCAAAAAACTTGGAAAAGTATAGGGAGAGTGGAAAGTGGGTGTGGGTGACACAACTCACACCCAAAGTGGGTGTGGGTGTCATTTTCCCTTATTTAATTACGGCAAGTCAATAAAATAAATGGTGGTAAGTCGTTATTTATGAGGGTATCTCGATACTATTAATGTAAGTTATTTCCTTGAAACAAATTGTTTCCTACATTTTAACGATATTTGCCGTAAGAAATCGATCATTTTTTTTATTTAACTAGATATTCACCCGCGGTACACCGCGGAGCTATTTTTTAATTAAAAAATGTAATTTGTTATATATATATATAACTAATGTTTAATTTATATATTTTTTTAAATGTACAACTTTACAAATATAGATATATAATATAGAAATTAGAAAGTATTTTGTTAGTAGTATATAATTTCTAGGTGTACTAAAAGTAGGAATGTTATATCGACCACTATTACTTAACTATGTATGTTTTGTTCATATATTTATAGAAAAATAGATGTTATATTCATAAAATATAAACAAACCAATAAACTAATTGACCCGTAGTTCAACCGGTCCGACTAATTGACCCAGCAACCCGAAAGACTTCTGGTCACCTTCCGGTCCGGTTTTAAAAACATTGTCGTTTATTGATTAGGCCGATTGTCTAGGAAATGTCTGTATGAAGAAAATATTATTTTGTAAAATTGGAAACTTAATATTAATTAAATTAATTATAAACTTAATACTTAATGTTAAAGAGAGTAGTTCCAATTCTTTTGGAAAATTTATTAGGACATGAAATCTTGTTTCCAAAAATCAAAATTATTAATTAATTAAAAATAAATTAATAATTAATGCTAATGGCATGCTTGTAAATAGGTTGCAACTCCAGGATTTATTTGCTAAATGTCTCCAAAAATGTATATATAGATTACTAAGAGGTTCTAGGCCTAGGTCCAGACATCTCTTCAGGCCAGGGACCAGAGCATTTTATATGGTCCCCTCCCAAGCGCCGTCCCTCGAACCTCGAACCGGCGACCTCTAGACTTTGCTAGAGAGTCTTTACCAGTTGAGTATCGATGCTTGGTAAACCATTTTCTTATTTACAGTAGCCCAGTGTTGATAATATTGCAGTATTGTCAATTTAACATGCTTAGACTGATGTATTTGTAATTATAGCGTTGATACAAAGTAACAATCTAATAGGAGATAACATTTCCTAATGTCCGCAAGTCCCAAAAGAACAGAAATATATGACATACAAAGCTATCTAGAACATTGAATATCTAAAGAAGTCGTGTCCCTATCCTAAGGAAACTAGGATTTGGACTTTAGATTTTGTAAGCGATTATGTTGGATATGGGTTTCATCCAATCTTATCAGGCCTCCATTCGGCCCATATAAAAAACAGTCAACGAAGCTTGTGGAAGAGTTGACTAGCCGAATAAAGTCACACTGGCCGAAAAATATGCTCTAGCGGCCCATTAAGCCATCGGCTCCACTACAAATGACCGCCGCCAAGACGTTTAGAATGGGAAACGGTGCCACATCAATCCCAAGGCAAGGGACTGATATGTCCCATCATCTATAAATACAGGAAGGCCCCAAACCAGCAAGGACATGAATTTAACTGGAGTAGGAGTCAGGATATAATCCGATTCTAATTCTAAGTGATTAAGTTGGATTAGCGAATACGATTTTGTAATTAGCCGATCGACTTTAATTGACATTGCTATAATCTTGCCGATAGTCTTAATAAAAAGTCCTCTATTTTAACTTTTAGCCCTTATCAATACAATAAAAGTAGGATGTGTTTCTCTCCAATGTTGACACCTCAGCTTTTTAGTTGAAGGAAGAGCTGACACATCAGTTAAAATGTGTAACCAATCATATTATAACATTAATACAGATCAGTACTAATTTTGCTTACATGTCATCATCATTCCATTGATCTCACCTTTCTCTACCGCGCATCACTAAAACGGATTCGTTTTAGGTTCTTCCTTTAATCCTAACTCTAGCCGCCATGGGAATCAAACTCGCCTATTCTCCGTCGAAGAAAATTTATCTGTTCACCTTCGGTCGTACGGTGCTGATGGAAACCTCTTCCTAGACAAAAAGGTGCCACACTGTGACCGATTGATAAAGCTCTTTGAAGCATCTTCGGAAACTTTGTGGACTTGTTGCTGTTGTTGGAACCTTTTTCCATTTGTTTGTAAAATTGCTAAACAGAGAATAGAACATAGCAGAATGGGAGGAGAGAAGGAAAAAAATGAATAAGGAAGAGAAATAAGCCAAAGGAGACAGATCAAAGGAAACATAGCACAAACGGTTCTTGTTTCACCATAAAGAGGACACAAAACTCCACCTTGGTTTGAACGTACAAACCAAACTTGATTCCCTTTTTGAGAATCTGAATAAGAGAAGCACTTAAGAACCTTTTAACACCTGTTCAAAAACCTGCAACTTCAATGTCTCTGCATAAATTACAAAATACAGACCAAATACTCAGAAAACTGATCCATACACAAGAAAATAATCACCAACACATGATATTTGTGTATCTTATGCAGATGCAAAGAGAGATTGTATAAATCCAAAGTCTCACTAACACATATTGTACCTGTATTTTTATTGATACTTTGATTTTTGACCACAGGATGGCGAAGAACACTGCAAATATCACACACAAACATATTCTCATCATTGTCATATGTAGAGATTGTACCTCAACAAAAAAAAAAACCAACATGAATCTCGCACATTTCAAACAAACCAGCCTAAGATTGTACCTCTGTTCAATCACAACCTAGCTACTTTCTTCCAAGAACTACATTACATTTGGTTACCTTATCTACATCTTGTAGAACAGGCGTAATCAAGTCGCCATTAACAGCAACAAACACAACAATGTTAATGTAACTATTGTAACTAAAACTCTTACCATCTTTGCAGCTTGCATTCACCACAAGATGTTGAGCCAGAGCCACCCCTGTAAACAAAAGCAATGATTTAAGCATTCGCTTCATACAATACAACATATAGAACAATGTGCGTCTATGATTCATTCAATTTAATCCCACCTTCTCGTATAGTGCATCAAGAGCATCAGTGTTCACAGGGTAACCAACACGGAAGATATGAACAGAGACTCTCAATCATATTCTTCAATATTAAAGATTAAATCAGGCAATAGAGAAGGCAAATTGGTGGTCGTGGTAGCTTTTCCCTCCGCCGCTGCAGCAAGAGGAGGAGGTGGTGGTGCCACGGAGGATTTGGACAGAGCAATTCCAGCCACCACAGCATAAGGCGTCGCTATGGTCTTCCTCGGATAATCTACGAAAGCCGTCACCGGAGTTATTTGAGCGATCATCGGAGCAGGAGTTGGTGATGACGACGGACAAAGATTGATCGGCTTGGAGAAGTTGGGAGAGAGAGAACAGAAGAAAGCGAAGAAGGAAGGAACAAAAAGCCAATCACAGCTTGACAAACACTCGATCCTTAGATTGATCGTTAGCTAAATTAAGCTACGATCACAACAACACTTTAGCTGATTTAATTAAAATTAATGTGTTTTAATCAATACAATCCTTAACAATTTCTTTTAGCACCACCGTTGGACATGACCTATTGGCCCTGTGTATGCTTAAAGTCTTATTGTTGCAGGTTTGTAAGTGGTACAAGATTGGTCTTCGTAATGGCTGTGTTTCATTTTCAATATTCTTCGATTGGGCTCTCTTATACTTTGGTCCATTAACGGTTTTGATTGACATCAAAACCTCTGTTTCGATTAGAGTATTCTTAATCGCAAAAAATATACATAGAAAACAAATAAATTTTTTCTTAATCGCAATTATGTATTTTTTCTTTACATTATTACATTACCTACACAATTTGTTTTAGCTCATCTACCCAATAGTATGTAGCACAATCACTAGAATGCATCGAAGTTGCTAAAATAGGTTTTTTAAAAACATATAACTCACAAGAAGTCACTTATTCAATAAAAAAATGTAAACAAAGTTAATGTTATGAAAACCTGCATGCTAATGATTCATTAACCAGATAACATTTATCATTTCATTTATAACTTATAAAATCTTAATATAGATAGCCAATTAAATTTAAATAATACAGTTAAACATTTCATGTCCAGTAAAAAAAATCCTTCTATGTTCCACATCACATTTATCATTAGTCAATAGTATTGATTTGTGATATTAACAAGTTATGATTAGTTAAGTTATTCATTTCTTTTGTTTATGTTTGTCAACGTTTTGGTATTCTAAATTTGAGAACAAACCATACAATTGCTTTTCGACCAAAAATAAAAAAAAAACCATACAATTGCTTAATTTACACTTCATTCTAAGAATGAGCTATGTTAATCTCTCAAGCTTGATAGAGGATAAACATCAGTTATTGGATTCTTGGAGCAGCATACAGAAACTTTACGTATTATCAAACAAAAATTATTATATGTCTATCTTATTGCATGCATTTAATACGAATATAGATGTGATTTCTTATACGGTGACGCCAATTATAAAATTAATTTTATCCGACTTAAAATGAAAACGCATAACAAATACTACGAAGTTACAAACCATTGCAATTTTTTCGGTATATTTCTATATTTTATCATTGTGTAAATCATAATTTTTATGATTAATATAATTTCAAAAAATTAAATATATTTAACATCAAATATATTAAAAACATCCCGCGGCATCGCGCGGGTCTAACCTAGTTGTTACATAATTCCTTATTCGACAATCTCTCAATCAACCGATTATTACATAAAAAGAGTCCTTTAGACAGAGAAAAAGGACAAGACAACAACCTAAGAATACGCTAAGAGCGATAACCCTCCCCACTTTCAAAGAATATCGACGAGATCATCATTATTTGTTACTTAAAAAGGATCATCATCGCTAACAAAAATCATCGTTACCTAAAAGTTTATTGTCACGGGTGACCAATAACCGGCAGCGAAAAAATCCCCAAACAGTTTGGCGGTAAAACGAGGGGGCTGAACCTTCGCCCTTCTATTTAGGAAATACCTATTCTGTGCATCAATTGTTATGTTAAGTAGAATAATAATGGAGCATCCTAAGTTTGCAACCGAACAATATTGATGTAAATATGCTAAAAGTTATGTCAAAGCCTAAAATGTATCTTCATCAATTTCGTATTCAAATTATTTGGTGTAACTTTTAGCCATTGATATCCCTTTGCGCGTTCTTTATCAATGGACATAAAATGTTCGACCTTTAAACGAATCAGGCTCTATGTCATTATTGGGCCTTATAGTGGCCCATTAATCGAGCTCGTTTTCAAAAATCGGAAAAATGCGTGCCGTTGTTAGTAAGTTAGATAATTTATCTTCACTCAGGTGGTGACTGGTTCTCCCGCTACCTCCCGCAAACGCTGCGTTTGCGGGTGGTAGCGGTTGCTAGCGATTGGAACCAATCACACAAATCGCTCCCAGTCGCTCCAAATCGCTTCCAATCGCTTCAAACCACTAAATTTCAAAAGCTGTCTCCCGCAAGCGTTTGCGGTTGCGGGCGATTGCGATTGAATTTTTTTTTTTTTTTTTTTTTTTTTTT
>NC_025693.1:15861154-15862648 GCF_000633955.1 Camelina sativa
TACCGATGAAACTACTGAGCCAAGATCTAAGAGAAAAGAGAAAAGATCTACGATCTAAAGCATATGTTTTGTCATTTATCAAATTATTTGATTAAATTTTTAGTGAAAAGCCAAATGCATAAAGGAATAAGTATTTCAATATGAAATTTATTTGTTTTTTGAATAATTATTTTAGTACTTTTTTAATAAATTTTAATTATAAATCAAGTTTAATAAAAAAATGGGTGTTTTTAAAATTTATATATTATATATCACATGTATTATGTTTCAACCGCTATTGCACCCGCTGATCAACCAGTCGTAAACCTCCCGCAAACGCACCAATTTTAAACCGCTAAACCAGTCGTTCAAAACGCTTAATAACGCTTGAAACCGCAATCGCCCGCTTCCGCAATTTTCCGCAACCGCAACCGCAACCGCAGCGTTTGAACCAGTCAGGCCCTCAGTCTCTTTTGTAGAAGCTACTACATGCGTGCCGTCTGAACACAAATTGATTAACTAAAATCCTTTAATTGTTTAAGCAAACTTCATGTCGTTTCTCTTTAAACAATGGATTTCGAAGCGTTTCTCTCCAACTGGAAGAAGCGAGAGCTAAATCTAAAAAAATTCTCAAGTCCACTGAAAGAGAGGTAACAAACGCAAACGCATATATTTATCCCAAACAACATTACAAAGCAAAACGCAAACGCAATTTCCAAATGATATCAGCTAAATCGTTCCTAGAAAAAAACACAAAACAAAACGCTAAAATCCTTAACCACCGAATCCGTAAAGAGTCCTTCCTTGTCTCTTGAGAGCATAAACCACATCCATAGCAGTCACCGTCTTCCTCCTGGCGTGCTCAGTGTAAGTAACCGCATCACGGATAACGTTCTCCAAAAAGATCTTGAGAACGCCGCGAGTCTCCTCGTAGATCAGACCACTGATACGCTTGACGCCACCTCGACGAGCCAATCTCCGAATCGCCGGTTTAGTGATTCCTTGGATGTTGTCTCTCAGAACCTTCCTGTGACGCTTGGCTCCTCCTTTGCCCAAACCTTTGCCTCCCTTTCCACGACCCGACATTTTTCTCGAGAAGTTTTGGGTTTGATTTTACAGTGTTTGAGATTGTGAGATGAGATTGTGATATTGAGTGAGAGGGAGATGTGGTTTTATATACAAGACAGATCTAATTAATCTGAGCCGTTCGATGTCTTTTTAGATCTGACGGTTATAAATATCGATCCGCGTGAAAGGTGAGACTACATATGAGCCGTTGATTTATTTTTATCGACGGTTAATATTATCGATCCGCGTGATGCTTGTAAGTGAAAATTTATGAGTTTTCAATTAAGCGCCACGGATTGAGGAAAATAGCGCCTACATTTTTTCACGGCAATTTCTTAAAACTCTATTAACGAACAAATCATAATATGAAACTTTTTCCCTTATATAACATTTCACGTATATATTTTACGAACGGGTAATATTCATATATATATATATATATATATA
>NC_025693.1:15863413-15872808 GCF_000633955.1 Camelina sativa
ATATATATATATATATATATATATATATATATTTTTTACATTGGAACTTTGGAAGAAACAAATAAAAATAAAAAAAATTATAACAGAGTTATACATTGATAGGTTTCGACCGTTTGGTTTATGTCACATTAGAGAAGAATTCGTATATGCTATCTTGCTATAGGCTTCACCTTCACGTTGTCGGTATCAAACGTTACAGTCACATTCAGGTCAACCGAGCTTTGACTAGACTCCATGTTTTGGTTCCTATTTATCCTCGCGTTTTCAGAAGCAAGACACTCTTTGAGATTGATGATAACTTGAGACATGGTTGGTCGTTTGGATGAAGAAGGATTTGCGCATGACATTGCTACTTCAAGAGCTTTCCAGACAGAGCGGGTATCATAATTCCCGTTAAGTTTCGGATCCACGATCTGGCTAGTATCTCCTTTAGTGATCACAAATGAAACCCATTCTGCTATGTTAGGGTTTTCACGAGTTTGATCAATCACTCTTTGGTTTGTGATAATCTCTAGTAGTAAGATCCCGAAGCTATAAACATCACTCTTCTCAGACAACTCACTTGTTAAGTAATATCTGTAAAAGCAAGAAAATGAAGTGTGATTCATATATAATATTCTTTAACCACTTGAAACTGTATGTAAACCATGGTGTAGGATGACGGATATACTTACTCGGGATCAAGGTACCCCAAAGTACCAGCAACAACTGTTGAAACTTGAGACTGATCGCCTCCAACTTGAAACGATCTAGAAAGTCCAAAATCCGCAATTTTGGCCTTAAACTCTTCGTCCAGTAGTATATTTGTACTTTTGACATCTCTATGCACCATTGCTGGTTTGCATCCAGTATGCAAGTATTCTAATCCTAATGCAGCTTCTATAGCTATTTGCAGTCTAGTACCCCAATTTAAAACAGAGCCACCATGTTTTCCTTCATCAAATGATTTTTATTTATATCGTAAAGCTACACTAAGCATTATGCGAAATCACATATTTTTTAAAATGAAATATAATCTTAAAAAAAAATGGAATACTAATTCAACCGTTTTTTAATTGATATAATCTTCATTTTGGTGATCTATAAAAGATTCTTATGAGTTATATCTGTGTTCACCTGATAAATGCTGATGTAAGTCTCCATTAGACATGTATTCATAGATGAGAGCAAAATGATCTTGCTCATCACAGTATCCAACAAGGCTTACCAAATTTATGTGGTGAACCCGTAGAAGAAGTTCAACCTGGCGGCAATGTAAAGCAAACATACACACATACAAACATTGGTTTAACATATAACATTTAAAGATACATTTTTTTTTTTTTTTTTTTGCATTCCACCTATATGCGGAACAATTTAAACATTTCATACCTCTGCCTTAAATTCTTTGTAGCCTTGTGCTGATGTTTGGGAAAGTAGTTTGACAGCTACTTGCTCTGAGCCATTTAGATCACCATGATAGACAATGCCAAACCCTCCTTCACCAAGAGGTCTTTGTAAGTTATTAGTCATTTCCATAACCTCAGAATAAGTGAACCTTTTCTTTTTTGTTTTGATCCACGGTTCAGACTTATTTCCTGCAGGCAAAGCAAATTCAAGTATATATATAAGCTAATATATATATATATATATATATATTTGTTTCTTGATTTAAAGAGGTTACAAACATTCCATACTTGATGACATTTTCTTTTTGAACACAAAAAGGAGGATCATTACAACAACGATGGTAGCAACGGAAACAACCGGTGCAACAATCGTCACTGGAAATTTCTTCTTTGGCTTATCTATGCATGTATTGGATAGACAAAGATATTTGTTTCCAAGGACACTAAAAAGGAGAAGTTAGAATTCATAAGATAAATTGAATCAATGTTTAAAGCTCAGATAATGATCGAGTATAAAACCATGTGATAATCTTACTATAACTTTAGTCCTTTCCTTTCTCTATCTCGAAGAGCTTGAGGAATTGAACCACTAAGATTGTTCCTGCTCAAGTTTCTGTCAAAGTAGAAGAAGAAATTTTTATATGTACGTACACAAAAATGATTCGTGTGAAAGCAATTAGTAGATAAATTTTAGAAACTTTATTACATGACCAACAATGATTTTATAGAGGCTAGAAACTCCGGTACCATTCCACTCAAAGTGTTATTTGACAAATCCCTGAGACGAGAAAAAATGAACCATTATTTGCTTTGTGTGATGGTATATATTCATAAATATATTAAACATCAGATAATGATCATACTTACAAACTTTCTAGATGAGTCAGATTCTGAAAGTCAGATACTATGGTGCCACTCAAGCCACTCGCAGATAAATTTCTGATTATTGTAAACCATACTAAAAGTTTAGATTATATAGAAACAAGATCTTTGAATAAGTGTAAAACATGTGTGAGAGACAAAATTATATCTTACAAAGAAATTATTCCTGGTGGTGAAGATATGTCATCTGTGATGCTACAATTCAATCCATCCCACATGAATTGCTTCGGGGCACATGGATCTCCTTGCCAAGTGATTCTACTCAGTCGATAAGTAGATTTGATGTTCTTGATAGCAACCACTAGCATAATATAATTTCATTAAAGCGCGAAAAATATTTAATAAATTAGATTACATGGAAATGTTTAGTTAAATGATCATTTCCTTATACAAGCTAGCAAAGAAAAAAAAAAAAAACTATCTATTTTTGATACCTTCACTTTCAGTTGTTTGAGATTGCGGAAGCTGGAGAACTGAGTAAACTTCAAAAGCATTAAGTAGAGGTGGAAGTGTCGATCTTTGGGTTTTTATTAACTGCATGCGGCAGATACCTCCTTTGCATTGCCTAGGATTTGTTGTAAGCCTGGTCGTTATTTCAAGACTTTTAGGACTAATAACTCCGGTGTTAATTGTTTCTCCATTCAATACAAAGTCGAATTCTCTAGTATCATTGGCCTTTAGGACTTGGATCTCGGAGAAGTGCATGTACAAGTAAATTTGATCATCAGGATTCTCCAAACTCCAAATCATCATTAGAGGAGCATCAAGATTTGTAGGTGCGGCGGCCTGCTTAAGTGCAGCTTGCGGTGGATCATAGTGGTTTTTATTGGATACATTTGCAGTTGTTGAAATTAGTGTCCATTCGGGTTGAAAATATGGAATCCATGAACGATCATAAACATCTTTCGGGTACCTATTACAACTCACAATCTTTCTCTTAGCATGGTTGTCAAAAAGTAAAATGAGTATCCTTTTCATTTACATATAGTAATTTAAGATATAGACTAGTTATGATTTAAAGTTGAATACATACCGAAGAAGAACTGAGGCATTGGTAAGATACATGCGAAAGTAATGTTTCAGGGAACCAGATCTAGCGATGTAAGTATCACTCGCCAAAGGTCGTAGTTCCAAAGCTGATATCATTGGTGTAGTTGCCCCTGTCTTAACAAGACAAATTTGCAAAGAGTTTGATTTTGGGATGTGAATGATCTCCTTCACTGTACCAGCTGGCACTATTTGCAAATCTATTGTTGTCCACTTATTAGGACCGATATGCAAATCGAATTCAGGGCTAACATTAAGCCCGTCAAAATTTCCATAGAAAAACGTTGCTCTTATAAGATAGTTCTTCCCTTCTTCCACCCTTAGATCATAGCAGTTTCGTATTCCATCGGGAAAGTATCGTAGGGTTGCGTATTGTTTTAAATTTTCCGGTTCAAGATTTGTCGGGATTCTACCGGTCTTTCCACTTTGGATGAAATTCTCGTCCGATGAGAACTGTATTCCGGTTTCGGATTCTATATAAGGGGGCTCATTTAAAGGTAAACCACAATCTAAACTGATAAACCCTGTTAAGAAATGAAACATATGAATGATGAAAAAAAGAAGGTGTTGAGTATATGCATGGGTATATAGCCACATAGGGAAAAGGGTACTAGCTATGTTAGTTGTGCTCAGTACGTCACACCTCTATTGCCATCTCATAAATCCATATGTTCGACTATCCGTCTCCTCTGAGGGACTTATATGACAAAAATAAAATAAAATCGTCCCACACTTCATGTGTTGTGTTAGTAGAAAAAAAAATACTAACTAACAAAAATAGGGAAAACTAAAGATGAAAATTGGTTAAAAATACCACACTTAAATCAGATTATATTTGTGGCCTCAAAATTTGTATTAATAGGTGACGGAAAAGTGTTTATTATGCCTTATGGTCGGACGGGGCAGGATACTTGCATACCTTCTTGACTTTGTGCTTCAGCAAGATGAAGGATGAGAAAAACACCAAACCAATACGCCACTAGAAGCAAACGAAGCCTCTTCATGATTCCGATCACACTACACGCAAAAAATTAAGATCAACGCACACTTATGTACTCACGTTTCACTTGTATACTATATGTAAGGGTACACGAATTAAGCTTCTGTTATATGGACACTAAGTTAAACCAAGCTAAAGTCAACCATATGAGAAATTGAGTGACGATCGAATGAATTCTTGATTCAAGAAAAACCAAGTGAAGGAGTGAGCAATGATGTCTTCTAGTTATAACATCACTTTCGCAAGATTAATATATTTTGAATCAAAGCACGCGGAAAGTTTTCATACATGTCGTACGTGCGTATACGACCAGGTCCTATCATAACCTTGAGTAGAGAATTTTCATTGGTGCAATTAAATTTATTTCTTAATTCTTGACTATACAAAATGTAACTTGCTCAGATAGACTTTTTACCAAAGACCTTGTCAATCTTTGAAAAAAATTTTGGGCTTTAATATTCACCACCATTACGCATGAAGAAACGTTAAGAGCGAGTTGATTTTAATTAGGGTTGTCAAGACTTGGATATATACCATATTTAAAAATATCAAGAGCATTATGATTAGATTAGATTAGATGCAAAAAAATAACTTATATAATCTATATGTCGATCAAACAGTCTACTCATCCCATCTATCTTAACATTTTTTAAGTACATTTTTGTGCAGTCCTCTCTTATCTTTGTATCCAAACAAGTTTCAACTAAATTTTCTACAATCCTTACAACCAAACACAATCATTTCCTTATTTAATAATATTAATTTCCTAAAATCTATCTACCTAATTTAAAGTAATATGTTATATTAAAATACAATTCTCCTTTCACTTTTATTTAATCTCATATTTAATTATTTGAATTTTATTTAATACATAAAGTTAATAAAATTTTAGTTTTTTTTTTCAGCATATGTTGTGATATGAATTATTATAAACTGATATATATTTTAAAAATTGTTTTAGGATTTTTGTAACCAAACAAGTATTTCCAGATATATATTATTTTACATTTGAGTTATTTAAATATATAATGAATATTTACAATTAAAAGTTAAAATAACACGCAATGAAATTATGTTGTGTGAATGATTTGGATCAATATGAATATAAATTTAATTATCATTAATTTGGTGTTACACAGATAATTTATCATTTTATTATTTTGCTAACATTATCAATATTATAATATTAGATATATTTAACTGAGTAATTTATGAAAATGTAGAGAACAAATTATTTTGCTGTAAACTGTGGGTTAAATCCTATAATTAACAGTCAAATACAATTATATAATCTTACACTAAACAAAACTAACACATAAATATAACTTAAATTTTGATCTATTTGTTATAAATATTTGACTGTTAATTTCTTCAGAATGCACAAGGTTATTGATTTATAAAACAAACAAAACATAAAAGAAATGGACCATGTACCACGGGGTACATCCTAGTTAGAAAACATTTATTATAGAGGCACAATTGGCAAGTGTTCTTTACGACTGCCAACTGGCCATGTATCTAATATCATACAATACTTGGATTGTAGTTGTGTACTTGTGTACAG
The DNA here is from genome assembly GCF_000633955.1 of Camelina sativa. Classification (NCBI taxonomy): domain Eukaryota; kingdom Viridiplantae; phylum Streptophyta; class Magnoliopsida; order Brassicales; family Brassicaceae; genus Camelina; species Camelina sativa. Next base: position 15,869,295 of record NC_025693.1, read on the forward strand.
AGAATTCATTAGAGAAAACATAAAGATGTTGGCTTATTTCAGTCTCTGCATTTAAATTTTCGTTCGGGCCAAGGGAACATGTCATAGCCGAAACGGCATTTTTGTGTTTCAACCTTTTTCTTAGTATTTTTTATTAACAAGGGAATTGAGATATTGTTTATATATATATATATATATATATATATATATATATATATTTCTCTTTTGTTTTCTCTTACATGGATACCATTTGCAGTACAATATACTTTGAAGTATCTAAGAGTAGAAGGAGAGTAAATGAACGAAATACATGAATTCAACAATTTAAGCTCAAAATCAAGAGGGTTGGAAATAAATAGAAGTGACCAAACCATAGAGATAGAAACGATACTCGATCAACTTTTAAATGTATCGTATACATGCATATTATTACTATATAGTCCAGTCTGAAAACAGACATTAACAGATAGACTAGTTATGGTTATACTTATAAGTTGAATATGTACCGAAGAAGAAGGTGGAATCAAAGTGTTCGTTGACATGCAAAAGCTGGTTTCCTTTAGACAAATATAAACGAGGCTGAACAATCAAAGTCAATGACCACTTGAAAGCCATCCATTAATTAAGTAGATTTATATAATTAATTATGACAATTTGAATCTTTTCTGACCAAGAAACTAGTAACAACTAACAAAAACTATTCCCACTACAAAACGTATTATAGTACTGTGTATATTTAGATTGAGATTGTCCAATTACTAAATTTCATTTCGCCAGTTAAATTTTTGGGTTTGAACGATGACATGTATTTACGTTTTCAGAGGATTGACTTGGTACTTGGTATATATGGTCTTTTGCTTGAAATGTCTAGAGTAGTTTTGTTCCCCTCTTCGCTTATAAACTTGATTTATAGTTCATAACTTGGAGGCCGTGACTTTCAGAATTTTCATTGGAAAGTTAGAGAATATGGAGAGTTCATATAGGCTTTTGTTGGTTTTCCTTGTAACTTTCGCTACAATTCACTTTGTTCAAGCTCAGGACGAAGGTATGTCAACATTTTTATGTTATTGGTAGCATTCTTTTCTAGTAGATTAAACTTGTCTCTTGTGGCATTCCTATATATGATCATCTTAATAGAAAAAAAAAAGAGAAGGAATTTTGAGTTCTATGGATTTAGGATAGTTTGAACACGTTTCTAGTATCATATAGACGATGGATAAACCACCCTTTGAAAGTAATCAATGTATCTTGACCCAAGATTATTCTGTTTTTTTTTCTTTTTTTCTTTTGCAAGTAAAGAAATTACGTTTTCAAATTACCAAGAACTAGCTAGGTGTGTTGTCCCGCGGGCCTAATACCTTAAAAATTAGAGAAGTTTGATATTGTGGTTTATCTATTAGCATAACTTTGTCGACACTTTTTGCAAATCCTTTTTAGATACATATTTACTATTACGTTTCGACAATTTTGTCCGTTCGATCTACCTGCATATTGTTAACACATGTCAAGTCTATCAATAAGATTTTCACAAGTGCAAGAAAAAATTATATAATAAATTACAAATTCTAAAACTAAAAAGATTATAATTACTAAATTAGAATAGTATAGAAAACAAAAATAATATAGTAGATTACTAATTCCAATTAGAAAATAATTATAATTACTATTTTTAAAAAAATCTATTTAAGGACAATAATACAAAAAAATGTTCTTAAAGTATATAATTTTACCATGCAAATTATTATGTTCTAATTTAGTAATTAAGATTATCGCAACAAGTATCAATCAATCTTTCAGATTTTAAGACATGTACCTTGAAAATTTGATTTCTTGATAAAGTTTTGAGATTGGAATATTACAAGTGATTTAAGGCCGCGACTTAGAGAATTTTAAGATTGCATGTTTTGTTTGTAGTTTTACCGTATGATTTTGATTTATAGTTTTATCTCATTAAAACTCTTATTTAAAACTGATAACATTAAACTTTGATATAACTACCACTCAGCTTTTTTTCTTAGTTAGATTCTTTGATATATTTGGGATTGTGTAAAATTGTGAGACATTTTCAAAAATACTCATTATTTTATGTCATTTTTCAAAAATATCCCCTCATGTTATTCATTTTCAAAAATACTATTTTTAATATACAAAATAACTAAATTTTAAACCCTAATCCTAAATATTAAACTCTACCCCATCAAAACTATACTCTAAATATAAAATAGAGAACCTAACCTAATTTTTCTTTTTAAATTAATTTAATATATTGTAATTGTGTAAAAGATATCAAAAGGGTAATTTCTAACAATTTTTTTAAAATTTTCCATAATTCTTTCTTTTCATGAATGTGGTTTTGTATTGAAACAGGATTTATCAGTTTGGATTGCGGGTTATCCCGGAGTGAACAGTCTCCTTATACTGAGTCTGCAACTGGATTACAGTACTCATCAGATTCAAGTTATATCCAAACTGGAAAAATTGCTAGGATTCAGAGAGATCTTGAGGGACCTCACTTAAAGCCTCAAACAACGGTTAGATACTTTCCAGACGGAATACGCAACTGTTACAATATTACGGTGAAGCAAGGAACCAAGTATATGATCAGAGTTAGAGCAATATATGGGAATTACGACGGTCTTAATACTTATCCTAGATTTGACTTGTACATAGGCCCTAATTTCTGGATAACACTAGACACTAAAGAGTATGTCCGGAAGGAGATCGTTCACATCCCAAGATCAAACATGTTGGACCTGTGCCTTGTCAAGACGGACACGTCCACGCCATTTATATCGGCCATCGAAATGAGACCGCTACCAAATAACAGTTATATCACCACATCCGGTTCGTTGAAATTGTTTTCGCGGTATTATTTTAGCAATTTAGAGGACATACTACGGTGAGTTTGCTTTGACTAAGATAATATAAGTCTTTGATATCTTTTTATCATTGTTCATTTTATGTTTGCTTAAAGATTTAAAATTGTGGCAAAGAATAGGTACTCCGAGGATGTCTATGACAGAATGTGGAATTATTACAATCAAACAGACTGGAAGCAGATATCCACAAGTCTTACGGTGAACACTTCAGATAGTTTCCGTCTTCCTCAAAATGCTATCAAAACCGCTGCAACATCTGCGAATGCCAGCGAGCCATTGATAGATATCGAGTTTCCGGAATCTGCTAATGATAAAGTTTACATTTACCTCCACTTTGCTGAGGTCGAAGCCTTAAAAGCCAATGAGACTAGAGAGTTCGACATTTCTTTAAACGGAGAATCCATAAAAGAATCGTACAAGCCTTTATATCTTCAGTCCGAAACGTTAAGCAACCCGTCGCCCGTTATCTGTACAGGCCAAAAATGCATCGTAAAGCTGACGAAATCGGGGAAGTCTACACACCCACCTCTGCTTAACGCCATTGAAGGTTTTGCGGTTGCCGATTTTCTACAGTCTGAAACTGATGAAAATGATGGTACGTACGTAAAAACGCTATAGTGAATGTTTTTGTATATTACAAATTACAATATGCTAAA
>NC_025693.1:15873477-15894521 GCF_000633955.1 Camelina sativa
TTTTTTTTTTTTTTTTTTTTTTTAATAAATTATAAGACATCAGCTTTTATTTTTTTTACAACATACTTTTTCTAAATTCATACTTCACTTGTTTTAATTTTGTATCTCTGACTTTTAAAATAGAAACTTGTCTTCAAATGGGTTGACGGGAACTATAGACGCTGGAATTCAAAATCTAACCCATCTAGAAAAGTTGTAAGTATGAATATGTTTTGCCTCCAAGCTAAGGCAAAAATCTCTTACTTAACAATGTCAATGAATTTTTGTTATTTTCAAAATTTTAGGGACTTGTCAAATAATAGTTTGACTGGATTAATTCCCGAATTTCTAGCTAACATGAAATCCTTGATGATCATGTAAGTTTCTTCACATTTTTTGGCCGCGATAATCCTTCAATTTTTTTTTTTTTTTAAGGAATTTTTTTGGCCGCGGTAATTCATGTATGAGCATTTCAATTTTTTTTTTCCTATAGAAATTTGAGCAAGAACCAGCTGAATGATTCAATTCCACAAGCTCTCCGCGATAGAGAAAAGGAAGGACTGAAGTTATCGTAAGAAAAGAACTCTACCCACCTACACAGTTCATTCAAAATTCCCTTGCCTTATGCATTCAGAAAACCTATACAATCTTTATCCCTTCTTGTAGTGTTGATGGACATGCTATATCATGTCTACCTGGTTCATGTGTCTCAAAGAAGAAATTTCCGGTGTTGATTGTTGCACTAGTTGCTTCAGTGGTGGTTGTGGTCATAGTAATGGTACTGGTTTTCATTTTTGTGTTCAGAAAGAAAAAGACATCAGATCATGTGGAAGGTACCAAAACATATAAACTCATGTTTGAATCAACAAACTTTAATATGTATCAGGCTTTTATTAACCTTTGCACTCTACAGCAATACCCCGGTCAGCAGTTACTACACGGGCGAATTTCACGTCCACGAATACATCTGAGACATCCATCGAGACGAAAAAGAGAAGGTTCAGTTATGCAGAGGTAATGCAAATGACAAACAACTTGGAAAGAGCTCTAGGTGAAGGAGGGTTTGGTGTCGTTTATCATGGTTATCTGAACGGTTCTCAGCAAGTAGCTGTTAAAGTACTTTCTGAATCATCATCACAAGGCTATAAACACTTCAAAGCAGAGGTATGGAATGATTAAATCTTCTGAAAAATCATAAAACAAAGAAATGTTATATATTTTTTTTAGAAACTAACATGTTAGATTCTAATTACTATGCAGGTTGAACTTCTTCTGAGGGTTCACCACATAAATTTGGTAAACCTTGTTGGGTATTGCGATGAACGAGATCACTTGGCTCTCATCTATGAATACATGCCCAGTGGAGACTTAAAAGAACATTTATCAGGTGGAACATATCATAACATCAACATATCAATTTCTTAATCATATATATGAAAAAGATCCATATGATGACTGATTTAAAGGATTTAAAATATAGGAAAACGAGGTGGCTCTGTTTTGAATTGGACCACTCGATTACGAATAGCTGCCGATGCTGCACTAGGTTCGTAAAATCTTTGACTCATGCGAGTAACTTGTTTTTCTCATTACAAAACACATTTGCTGATACAATTAGCCATATATGATTCAAATACGTAACAAATGTATGTTTAAAATATTTATAGGATTGGAATACTTACATATTGGATGCCAACCATCAATGGTGCACAGAGATGTCAAAAGTACAAACATATTGCTGGGCGAGCAGTTCTCAGCCAAAATTGCAGATTTTGGCCTTTCAAGATCTTTTCAACTTGGAGATGAATCCCATGTTTCGACGGTTGTTGCTGGTACTCCTGGATATCTTGACCCTGAGTAAGTATTATTAGTCCAACTTCCGATCATGAGATTTGTTGTCACATTCATCTTCAATGTATCTAATATCCATGTTTTTTGCCATGCTAGATATTACAGAACAGGTCGGTTGGCAGAAATGAGTGATGTCTATAGTTTTGGGATTGTATTATTGGAGATAATCACAAATCAACGTGTCATTGATCAAAGCCGTGAAAAGCCCCACATAACAGAATGGACTGCGTTTATGCTCAATAGAGGAGATATAACCAGAATCATGGATCCTAAACTTCACGGTGATTACAACTCTCGTTCTGTTTGGAGAGCTGTTGAATTGGCTATGTTGTGTGCAAACCCTTCTTCAGAGAAACGACCAACCATGTCCCAAGTTGTTATCGAACTAAAAGAGTGTCTTTCTTCTGAAAACTCGATGAAAGGTAAGAATCAAGACACAGAATCTCATGGTTCATTCGAAATGAGCATGAGCTTTGACACAAAAGCTGTGCCTAGTGCAAGGTAGTATTTGCAAAGAAGCCTTGTTTGTGTCAGTGATGTACTTGTGCTTTTGGTATGGTTTTTTTTTTTGTCAAAGAAGTGCTTCAATTTGTGATTAAGAAAATGAGAGGACGACAAATATAGAATTTTTTGGATCTCATGTAATGAATTTATTGTTCGCAATTTGCATAATACCTTCCACATGTGTAGCCGTGTATAGGCTACTTCTTTATAACAAAAAGGAAAGCTTTGGCTTAAACAAAAACCAAAACCAAAACCATTAAACCAATAAAACCAAAACATATCTAACCATAACTACGTATCAGTTTATACCAACGAACCAGTAGCTTTGAATCTCTAGTTTAATGTCCTGATCATAAGCGTTTCTGTGCTAATAAGTTATTTGAAGTAAACAAAACAAGTTGGATAAAAAAAAAAAAAATTAGCAAACGTAATTATTCATATGTTAATTGAATTTCCTTTGTAGAACAATTAAGCCATTATTTCACAATCTCAGAGGTGTGACCTGTTTTACACGTTACCATGAGGCTTGACTTTTTTTTTTTTTTCCCTTTTTTCTAATAAAAGCTGAGACATGACTTGGTACGCTCTGCCACTTAGAATGTCCAAATGAGTATTATAAGGTCTTCTGTTAGCTAGTTTTCAGATTTTCTTTGGGAATTCAAGAGAATATGGAGAGTTCCCATAGGTTTTTGTTGGTGGCACTAATAGTAGCTTCTTCTATTATTGATCTTGTTCAAGCCCAAGCAGGTAACCACATTTCAACTCAAACGTTTAGTATTTTTTTTTGTATTCATTTTGAAACGAGTGAAATGTCTATCTTATTAATTGACATTGCTTGTAAAACAGGGTTCATCAGTTTGGATTGTGGATTATCCCCGAATGAGCAATCTCCTTACATTGAGCTGGAAACTGGATTACAGTTTTCATCAGATTCAAGCTTCATCCAAAGTGGAAAAATTGGTAAAATTGATGCAAGTCTTGAGTCGAAGTACCCAAGATCACAAATAACGTTGAGGTACTTTCCAGATGGAGTAAGAAACTGTTACAATCTTAGCGTTCATCAGGGAACAAATTATTTGATCAGGGCTACAAGTAACTATGGAAATTATGATGGTCTTAACATTTCTCCTAGATTTGATTTGTATATAGGCCCTAATTTTTGGGTAACAATAGATTTGGAAAAGCATGTAAATGGTGATACATGGGAGGAGATCATTCACATCCCAAAGTCAAACTCTTTGGATGTTTGTCTTATAAAGACAGGCACAGCAACGCCTATCATATCGGTATTGGAATTAAGGTCTCTACCAAATAATACTTACATCACAGAATCAGGTTCTTTGAAGTCGATACTAAGATCATACCTAAGTGAATCAACAAAAGTTATAAGGTAAATCAGCTTTAAATTTATATTAAAGTTATTTTACACTTTTTACTTATTCTCTTGTCAGCGGCTAATGATACAAGATTATGGTTAGCGCAGGTACCCAGATGATTTCTATGATCGAAAATGGGTTCCATACTTTGAGTCGGAGTGGAAGCAAATCTCCACCACTCTCAAAGTGAACAACACCATTAATGGTTTTCTTGCGCCGCAAGATGTGCTCATGACCGCCGCAGTACCTGCCAATGCTACTGCACCGTTGACTTTTACCAAGGATCTTGAGTTCCCTAAAGATGAACTTTACTTCTACTTCCACTTCTCTGAGATCCAAGCCTTACAGGCTAACCAGACTAGAGAGTTTAGCCTTTTGTGGAACGGAGAAGTTATTATTCCAACTCTGAGCTCTAAATATCTGAAGGCCAGCACTCTTTACAGTGTGTCACCATTTGTTTGTGAAGTAGGGAAATGCTTATTAGAGCTGAAAAGAACTTAAAACTCAACTCTCCCGCCTCTACTTACCGCCATTGAAGTTTTCACAGTTATTGACTTTCCACAGTCTACAACAAACGAAGATGATGGTAAGTTTTTTTGGATGGATAGTAAATTTTGGGGAGTAATATGCTCTTTTGATGAAATATTAAAAAAAAAACTTATATGCTTAATCTCTAACACGTACATCGGGAAACTTTCTGACAGTGATTACTATCAATAACATCAAAGACACCCACAGATTGAGTAGAATCTCATGGCAAGGAGACCCATGCGTACCACGACAGTTTTTGTGGGATGGTCTAAGTTGCAACGAAATGAATGTGTCTACACCACCAAGAATAACTTCTTTGTGAGATATCTATTACTTAACCCTCGTTAAACATGTTAGAAAATAATTTCTAACGACATTAGACTTGTATATTTTTTTCTGGTTTTGTTTTGAACTTATAAATAGAAACTTGTCTTCAAGTGGACTAATGGGAACCATATCAACTGGAATTCAAAATCTTACTCATCTCGAAAAGTTGTAAGTATCATCATTATTAATTGAAAGGAAAATAGTTTCTACATGTCAGTAATTTTTTCTTAATTGATTTCATACAAACATTATAGGGACTTGTCAAATAACAATTTGACAGGAATGGTGCCCGAATTTCTAGCTAACATGAAAACATTGATGTTCATGTAAGTTTTCTGACATGTTAGTAAGGGTATTTTTCATGGATCATGTTCACCTAAGTACAAAAATTTATTTGGTTTTAACAGAGACTTGAGCAAGAACAAACTGAGTGGGCCAATTCCAAAGACTCTTCGTGATAGAGAAAAGAAAGGACTAAAATTATTGTAAGAAAGAAATCCATATTTACACACATTTTTCGGTCAAGATCTCCCGTGTGCATTCAGATTACTAAAAAATCGACATGTTTTTTTTTTTTTTGTATTTTGTAGTGTTGATGGCGATAATACGTGTTTATCCAATTCATGTGTCCCAAAAAAGAAATTTCCAATGATGATAGTTGCATTAGTTGCTTCTGCAGTCGTGGTCATCATAGTGGTAATGATCTTCACTTACGTGTTCAAAAAGAAAAGGCGATCAGTCCATATGGAAGGTATTTGCATAGATGAATTACTAAAAAACAATTTATATAGTAGAAGGTGTCATGGTTATCGTTGTCTCACTGGATTAGTCTCTACACATCTTTATCCCTATCGCTAGCTATGCCAACAATGGATATCACGTCAAAGAATATATCGGAACAGCTGATCAAGACAAAAAGGAGAAGATTTATTTATTCAGAAGTTGTAGAAATGACAAAATTTTCCAAAAAGCTCTAAGGGAAGGAGGGTTTGGCATAGTCTATCATGGTTATCTGAAACATTCAGATCAAGTAGCTGTTAAAGTACTCTCCCAATCATCATCACAGGGCTATAAACACTTCAAGGCAGAGGTATGATATGCCATATATCTTCTTACAAAATTACAACAAAAAAAAAAAAACCAGTGATAAGAAAAATGTGTTGTGTTAAAAAAATGTGTTTTATTATTGTTGGTATTTAGGTCGAGCTCCTTCTAAGAGTTCACCACATAAATTTGGTGAGCCTTGTTGGATATTGCGATGAAAAAGATCATTTGGCCCTCATCTACGAATACATGCCCAATGGAGATTTAAAAGATCATTTGTCAGGTGAAAGATGAATATATCTATATCACTATTTTGATTATTAGAGATATATAATTCATAGGACAACTAATTTTGACAATCTAATACAGGAAAATAGGGTGACTCTGTTTTGGAATGGACTACCAGACTAAGAATAGCCATCGATGTTGCCCTAGGTTCGTACTTACTCAATATAGTTTCAGTCACATGTTCACTACCATAGGGGTCATGTCATGCATGATTCACTAGTGGATATAAATGATTCAAACATATGAACATGTGCACATATGTAAGTACCTCTTAATACAAGTAGAACACCATCTAAACACATTTTAAGTAAAAAAATTGTATCCAAACTTCGACAAAAATATGTTTTAAACTTATAATGATAATATACTATATCCAATCACGCTTTCACTCACCAGAATTTCTGGCTTAAACTAACATGAATAAATTTATTTCAAAGGATTGGAATACTTGCACTATGGATGCCGACCACCAATGGTACATAGAGATGTCAAAAGTACTAATATATTGTTGGATGATCAGTTCATGGCCAAAATTGCCGATTTTGGACTTTCAAGATCGTTTCAAGTCGGAGATGAAACTCAGATTTCAACCGTTGTTGCTGGTACTCCCGGATATCTTGATCCCGAGTAAGTACTACTACTTCACTCTCTTGATACATTATGTAAGTTATGCATACATTCATCTTCATCCCAAAATATATACGTATACCACGCTCCATCTTCACATTTCCCAGATATTATCGAACAAGTCGGTTGGCTGAGCTGAGCGATGTATACAGTTTTGGGATTGTATTACTAGAGATTATCACAAACCAACGTGTGTTTGACCAATCCCGCGGAAAAACTTCACATTACAGAATGGGTGGCATTTGTGCTTAATAGAGGAGATATCACTAGGATTGTTGATCCTAACCTTCACGGTGAATACAACTCTCGTTCAGTTTGGAGAGCTGTTGAATTGGCTATTGTAAGGGTATAGAGAAGCACAACACACTGATTCACACTTGGAACGCGCCAAGCCAACGCTTTTCTATTCAATCTTATTAACAAAATTTATCTTTTACAAGGATACAATTTTGTCTCGGCCCTTACTCAACCTATTCTACCCAATAGGATTGCACCCGACTAAGAATGAATCTGACCCCTCTTCTCTTTTCTATCTAAACACACACCTGTGTAGATCTAAGAGAATAAACTCACCCTCTCTCTTTTTAGCTGAGAGATTAAAACTCACCCTCTCTCTTTTCTATCTAAACTCTCACCAGAGTAGATCTAAGAGAAAGAAAAAACAATTCTCTGCGCACTTAATCACCACCCTGATTAACGTCACAGAGAACTGGGAACACCCCTTCTAAGCCTTATTTTTGTGGCTTCGAAGTTTACAACTGTATCAATATTCTAGAGTGCTCAACTTGGCTCGTGACCTACTCCTAGAATATATATACATGATTTGAGAAGCCCTAGAAGGCGAATCTCCAAGTATCACAGGATAAGGAAACTGCTTGTTTCTCAGCCTTATCCTTTCCTTAACTGTTGCGGAGAATATTCTTTATATCTCCAGACAAACGGAAACTGTTTGCTCCTCAAGCTTATCCTTTCCTTATTTATCGCAGAGAATATTTTCCATATCTCTAAGTACAATCTTGTCTCTATCTTCAAGACCACGTCAACAACCTTCCTTGACGCATCATCACATCCACTCACGTCTTTCCACGTCAGCTCACACATCCATGTCAGCAACTTGGGCGTCTGTGATCTGATGCAGCTTCCTGACTGGCACAACGCTCTGTTCGGCACAACGACTTGTTCCTCACAGCGAGTTGTTCCAGTATCTACATTTACAGCTATGTCATGTGCTAACCCTTCTTCAGAAAAACGACCAAACATGTCTCAGGTTGTCATTGATCTAAAAGAGTGTTTAACTACTGAAAAGTCGATGAAAATAAGGAAAAATGACACGGACACTGATGATTCTCTCGAACTGCGCTCGAGCTTTGATACTGAGGTGGTTCCTAGTGCAAGGTAGTTATTTGCATAGACGCTTTCCTTGCGTTGATGTATTTCTTCTTGTGCGTATTTTTCTTTGGCAAAAGCAAGTTTAAAATTTTATTTGGTGACATCGCAAGCTCATAACTACACAACACAAGAGACGATAAATTAATTTACGAGTATTTTGATCTTGTATTTTGAATTTGTTGTCTGTACGTAATCAAAGCCATGCATGGTTTGCTTGAACACCATATATTTTTATTTACAAACTCAAAAATATTTGTAAATAAACATCCATGCATGCATGATTTTCAAATTTATTTACAAACTCAAAAAGAAGAAAATTGATCCAAATTCTAAATGATTTTCAAAAAATGACAAAAAAAAAGAAAAAAGAAGCTGGCTTTAAAAGCGAATAATCCATTATACATGCATAATCCATTAAATCAGGATGTTGCATAAGATGTTGCATAAGACTATAAGAGTCACCAACCATATACAACAACAAAGTAAATTACCAAAAGAAAAGAACAATTCAAGTCAACTCTTTATATATTAACATTTCTTCACCTCTCATGTTAGTTATTAGTTAGTTAGTGGTTCCGTACTATTATAGCATATACTTTTCTGTTATTAGTAGTATGATAGTATCTTTGTGATAAACTAGACCACTTGTATAAAGTATAAACTAACCAAAAACGGCTTATTGACCACTAGAACGTATTTAATCCTTAAATTTATTTTTGCATTTTAATCATGTTCTCACGTTTTCAGGCCAGTGCAAGTCTTTTTTTGATATGTCAGAAAAATATTTTTGTGCTCCCCACTGCTTATATGTAAACATCATAGATTGTTCAAAACTTAGGCAAGTGCAAGTATTTTGCTTCGGAACTACGAGAATATGGAGAGTCCCCAAGAAATTTTGCTGCTTGCACTTATATCAGCTTTCTCTCTTATTCACATTGTTCAAGCTCTAGATCCCGAAGGTACCGAAACTTCTATATTCAATTTGACAAACTTTTTTTCTTATAAAAAGATAATTATATCGCTTTGGCGCCCCCTGATTATGAGACTTCTGGATGGTCGTAGTCAAAACTTATGTTTGCTAAGATCATCTAACACATTGTGTGCTTACTTTAATTACTAGCTTCTCCAAATTCAAGCTATAGTTATTTTCAATAACCATTGACATCTTTTAACTTAAACAGGATTAGTAAGTCTCGAAATTCCGGTTCTCCAAATTCCAGTGAAATTCATTGTACTTGCTTCTGCTGTTGTGATCATTCTAGTTCTACTAGTTCTCATTTGTGTGTGCAGAAAGAAAAAAGCACCAAGTCATGTGAAAGGTATAATTTGAAGAGACTCATCAACAAATTGTATGTTACAAGGTTATTACATGTATTGTTTTTATAATAAATATTTCTTTCTACAGACATACCCCCTTCACCAATTCCATCTACTAGTAGTAAATCAGACGACTCGATCAAGACAAAAAGGAAAAAGTTTACTTATTCAGAGGTTACAGAAATGACAAAAAACTTTGAAAGAGCTCTTGGTGAAGGAGGCTTTGGCATTGTCTACCATGGTTATTTGAATGGTTCAGAGGAAGTAGCTGTTAAAATACTCTCTCAAACATCATCACAAGGGTATAAACATTTCAAGGCAGAGGCATGTAATCCTTTAAACATTCTGCAAAAGTTGTAACAAAAAATATGTATATTTTTATGCATCATGCATGCTAATTTAATGTGTTTTATATATTTGTTAAATTGTTGGTATGCAGGTTGAACTTCTGCTGAGAGTTCATCACATTAACTTGGTTGGCCTTGTTGGGTATTGCGATGAACGAGGTCACTTGGCTCTCATCTACGAATATATGTCCAACGTGGACTTAAAACATCATTTGTCAGGTGAAAGATATAATATATATATATATATATAACATTATTATTCCTTCGTTACTACAAAAATCATATACAATATCTTATTTTGATGATATATTGTAGGAAAACATGATGTCTCTATTTTGAAGTGGAGTACTCGATTAAGAATAGCCATTGATGCCGCACTAGGTTTCTACTAACTCAAAATAGCTCTTAGTCACTTACCTTGTTTAAACCAAAATTTTATTGTAAACATTGAACATTCAACTAATACATCTTAACCTAACCTAAACAAGCCATATAAAACATTTCTAATGAAATATTTCTAAACTCTTATTAAATCAAATGTTAGTCACATTTTGAAATTTTTGTTATAGTGGTGATAGTGTTGAGTTTCAAAATATTTACATTGTGTAGAAACTTAGTTATATGTGCGTTTGCTAATATTTTTAGGACTGGAATACTTACATATTGGTTGTCGGCCATCAATGGTACATAGAGATGTCAAAAGTACGAATATATTGTTGGACAAGCGATACACTGCCAAAATTGCGGATTTTGGGCTTTCAAGATCCTTCCAACTTGGAGATGAATCTCATATCTCAACAGTTGTTGCTGGTACTCCTGGATATCTAGATCCTGAGTAAGTATTTTAGATTACATATTTTTCTTTATAAGTGGAATCTTTTAGATGATGCTTAACCATCCTAGATGTGAAACTCACCATACCATGTTGAGTTTTAAGTCCATATTCATATTATAGTTGGTATACTGATCACATATGAATCATAATGCATATTCTCTTGCCTGCCAGGTATTACAGGACAGGTCGGTTGGCCGAGATGAGCGATGTCTACAGTTTTGGGATAGTGTTATTGGAGATAATGACAAACCAACGTGTGATTGACCAAAACCGCGAAAAGCGACACATAACAGAATGGGTTGCGCTTGTGCTTAACAGAGGAGATATCACCCGGATCATGGATCCTAATCTTTACGGAGATTACAACTCAAACTCTGTATGGAAAGCTCTTGAATTGGCTATGTCATGCGCAAACCCTTCTTCAGAAAAACGACCAAGCATGTCCCAAGTTATTAGCATACTTAAAGAGTGTCTAACTTCAGAAAACTTGATGAGAAATAAGAATCAAGACATGGAGTACACTGATAGTTCCCTTGAGATGACCATGAACTTTGATACTGAGGTTATCCCTAGGGCAAGGTAGTTATTGTAAAGAAGCCTCATTTATCAGGTAACTCACGTTGATAAATTGTTGTTGGTATAATCTTTCGTCAATGTTTTTGTTTTGAGACATCATAACTAAAATTAAAACGAAAAAACAAAACACTCTTTTGATCTCGTGTTCTGTGCTGTATTGAAATTTGCATAGTTATCTTCCACATTAGTAAGCTATTTCTTCGTCAAAACAAAACTTATCGCCAACAATGAGTAGCTGCTAAAGAAACTGATGCAACAAAGTTGGGGTGGGATAGATAATGAACCTAACTAACCGAACCCAACTTTTGGCTATTCGGTTCGGTTTTAGTTATAGGTGTTCAACCGATCGGTAATATGTTTAAAACATTTTGGTTAACCGAGAAATTTAGTTCGGCCCGGTTCTCAGTCAACCGAAACTTTTTTTTTTTTTTTGAATAACTACTACTGTTACATCGATTTACAAATAAAAATAAACCAGCTTTCGTCAATAACCGAATAACCCGGAATTATCCAAAATAATCGGAAAAGCGGGAGTGAAAAAAAAAAAAAAAAAAAAAAAAAAACAAAAATTTGGTTAATTGTGATTGTAAAATTCAAAACCTACATTAACCGAGAACCAAAATAAATGAACCAAATATTATTTCGATTAATTTTGACAACATTTTTAAAATAAAATAAAAATAACCAAAGAACCGAAAAAATCGAAACTGGAATAACCGGAAATCCCATAGTTTTTTTTTGTTTGTCATCTAGGTTTATATTATCATTAACAGATTACATCTGTTGAAAACAAAAAGGTGAAAAACATAGAAATCACCTAAGACTAATCCCAAACAAGGGAAGCACTAAGCCTAAACAAGGGAAGCTAAAGCCAGCGGTTAACAACATAACCCCGGAAACTAAAGCCAACGAATAAAGGACCATCCCTGGAAGCTTAAGCCGGCAGGTAACACACCTCCGGAAACTAGGACTTAAGAACAGAAAAACAAAAGCCAAAACCTAAAGTAAAAGTTTACAGAGGGAATGAGAGAAGGATCAAAGCTCTAAAACTGCCCAACTGAAACTGAGCAAATTCCACTAAACTTTCCCATAGAACCTGTTAGCGCCGGAAGACCGGAAGCACTAAGATAGCACTCCGTTGAAAAGCCCATAGCTATAATAGTATACTATTGTCTTGGTATTGAAAATTTATCATGGGCCAAGTTTAAGGCTACATACAAAGCCCACTAAAGAAACGAGTCCTTTTACACACAAACTGATTCAGATTTGATCTCTCTCTTCCTGACGCGAGAAGCAGTCATCAGACCACAACAATAACCTGAGAAGAAATCGTTTCTGCAGAGAGAGAGATGAGGTTGTTCGATCCATGGCCAGTGTTCTTCAAGAGAGAATGGAAACGTTGCTGGCCGTTCCTCACCGGTTTCGCCGTCACCGGCGTCCTTATCACCAAGTTAACCGCCGGATTCACTGGTAAAAGTCGTCTTCCTCGGATCCATTAAATTAAATTTCTCCCATTTCAGCTGTGTTTACGGATTCAGATCGAGATTTATGCGATTACTTCTGTGTAACATGTCTTTATTTTTGATTTTTGATTTTTGGAAAAACCCTAATTCCAGTCGAAAATGTTTGATTTATAAATGCAGAGGAAGATGCCAAGAACTCCAAGTTCGTCCAGCAACACCGGAGGTAACACCAGATTTCAAATTCTCGTTTTGGTATATGATTTGATCTTAGAGCATTTTGGAATCGATGTAAACAAGTGTCCCTTTGAGGTTTCGAGTGTTTGTTATCAATTGATGATTTATTTCGTATTGAGAAATGCAAAGTCATACCACTAGAAACGTCTTGTCTATTAGGTTTGTTGCTCTATATACATGAATGAATCTCCCATTTGATTTTCTGTTCTTGTTCTTGCGAGTTTGCGTGATATCGCATGTTGACTATGCTTTAAACTCGTAGCAAAACTCTAACTTGTTTTTGTATTTTCAGGTGATGATGATGATTCACGAAAGTGTAGAAGCTAAGAGACATATTTCTGGAACATATTGTGTCGGATGCTTCAGCTTTGAAACTTGTTCAATAACAAAGGAAGAGCATTCTATAATACTCTTTTCTTTCTCTGAGTTTTGCAATTCTTTTTTTTTTTCTTTCTGAAACTTAGCAATGCTATGGTTTTGTTCACTCTCGTTGGAAATGGATTCAATAAGGCTTTGTCTCCCCAATGAATATTAACCTTTTGTTCTAATAATCCTGTCAGTGGTTCCAATCTTAACCGTTATCTTTCAAAATGCTAATCTTTTTTGCTTTTAGGTAGACTTTAGGTTGTGGCATAAACTAGATTCAGGTTTAGCTTTGGCCTTTGATGATCAATTACATTGCAAATTGTTTTTTGTAACATAGTTTCTTGTTAGCAGCGTTATATCCGTTACACATTCTATGAAAAACAAACCACAAGATAGACAATAGACATGTTTGCTGACCAAAGTATTTTTGATGTCTAGAGATGAGTGACTTCACCCAAGTTGTTTACCTCATTCAAGTTTTGAATTTCAAGATATGAAGAAATGGCTTCACTTTAGCAGCGAACACTATGGCAAGAAAAAAATTTTTTTTTTCATTTAAATAAAAAAAAAAGCATTCGTTCATAATCTTTATTTTTCTCTACGGAGTTTTCCACTGTGGGGAAAGTGGAAAACATATTATACGAAACCAGCCACCTGCGCCATGGAATCTGAAAAGTAGAACTGACTTGTAGTGCATCCACGTTTGCTTTTGATCCGTGACCAAGTTTTATTCTTTGGGGACTCCGAGCCTTAGCCTGAAGTCTTCTTCCATAAGGGGAAGACCTTCACGGAGTTTCACCTTTGGTTCCCATCCCAACACTTCTTTAGCCTTTGTGATGTCCGGCTTCCTCTGTCTTGGATCATCTGGTGTGTTCTCAACCATCTTTATCTCTATGCTCGGGTTAATCAGCTGAAAACAAAGCAACATGTCATTACCGGACACCCAAGATTTTCAAAGCACGTACTCATATCAATCAAGAAACCAGACACTCACCTCCTTCACTGTCTCAGCTAGTTCCACCATGGTAAACTCACCTGAGAAACCAAAGATTCAGACACTAAGCATAAGTTCAAGAGATAGGTTGGGTTGTGTTTTGTCTAATGTTAGGGGATTTACCAGGGTTACCAATGTTGATGGGACCAGTGTCATCTCCTTCCATGAGGCGCATAAGTCCATCAACCATGTCAGATACATAACAGAAACTGCGAGTCTGTGTCCCTGGTTTCTGAACAGTCAATGCCTCACCCCTACATATTCATGGCAACAACAAGGCCAAGGAGATGACTCATGAATCAGATTATAGCTCGCAAAGGAAAATTTGTTAGATGGATTGGGCAAAGTGGGCTCACCGTAGTGCTTGAGCAATGAAGTTGCTTACAACACGGCCATCATCGATGTTCATGCGTGGACCATAGGTGTTGAAGATTCTGGCAATGCGGATTTCTACAACGAACAACAAAGACAAGGTAAGCAATAAAAGAGAGAGTCTTGAGGAACAATGTTGACGCGAGAGCCACTAGGAAATACAACTGACCAATTCCATGTTGCCTGTGGTAGTCAAACATCAAGGTCTCAGCCACACGCTTGCCCTCATCATAACAGCTTCTAACCCCTTTTATCATAGCAATCACGTTATAAGACAGTGAATTGACACGGATGGTAAATTAATTTAAAGCTGTTAAGTGTTTGAGCCTACCAATTGGGTTGACATTTCCCCAATAGCTCTCAGGCTGGGGATGGATCAGAGGATCTCCATACACTTCCGAGGTTGATGTAAGCAAAATCCTGTTCGGAAGAGGAGTTAGTTAGTCACAATCAACAGAAACAAGGTATAAACAATGGATCAATTTGCAAACCTTGCTCCAACACGCTTGGCAAGACCTAGCATGTTCAGTGTACCAATCACATTGGTCTTGATTGTCTTCACAGGGTTGTACTTGTAGAAGATGGGAGAAGCAGGACATGCGAGATGGTAAATCCGATCAACCTCAATCAAAAGTGGCTCCGTGACATCTGTTAAATCAAAAGCCAAATATAAATGCGGAGAACAAAAGACAGGCGTTTTCCAGTCTCAGTTAAAGTAACAAGCCAGAGAGTTTCAAGACCATACCATGACGGATAAGCTCAAATCTCGGATGACCGATCCACTTCTTAAGGTTTTCCTTTGAACCAGTGAAATAGTTATCAGCAACAATCACCTGTGGGGGAAACAAGGTTTAAACATCAACCCAAATCACACAAAAACTATTATGTATATAGGATACATGCATTTCAATGCTAACCTCATTCTTTTCATTTTCCATCAACTTATCAACAAGGTGAGAGCCAATGAATCCAGCTCCTCCTGAGATCAAGATCCTCATATTGGACTGCACAAATGAGAAAACTAAATCAGTTACCACATCTTATAGAAGATAGAAGATAGAAGAATCAGAACATAGTACAATACAACTTAACAAAGCTCTCTCACAGACTCTTGCTGTTCTGAGTACAAGATTGTGACAACCTCAGATCTAAGTCAAATTATCCAAGGATTTCAATCTCAAATGATCCTTGTGACTAATCAAAAAGATCCCTAAACCGTTTGATTCAATACAATGTCAACGAGATCAAATGATCAATTAACCAAACTGAACACGTGATTCATTCTCCAACAATATAAAAGTAGTAACACCTTCACATGATTCAACGCATGAAATTAGAATGGGTATGGCCAGAATCGAATAAAAATCATAACTTTACCGGACAAAACTTGGAATTGCGGAGAGGTGAAGGTGAAGGTGGAGGCTTTGGGCTTGTTTGTTTATCACTTGACGCCATTGATGAGAGATCACTCCACACAACCCTGAAATTTTTAGATTACAAAAAAAAAATCGCATCAAACAATAGAAAAAATGAAATCTTTCGATTAGAGAAAGAGAGGAATTGAGGAGATCGGTACCGTATCGATGAACCCTAAAAAAAAACGAAAACTTTGTGATCTGAAGAGTGGGAGAAGGATCGTATTATACTCGCACACACAAGTGTCGGAACTTCTTCTTATGTCAAAGTTTGAATATATCTTGTAATTAAGATATTTGTTTTCTGTTTATGAATCCTTTTTTAGAATTTGTTTAATTAAATTTTTTGTTGGGTGAGATAAAGATTAAAAGAGTCTTCAAAAACACGAAAAGTGGATTAAATAAAAAATAGTAATATTAATTAGTGGTTTAGCTTACTCGATTACAATGACAACTCAACATTTGACCAAACGTATTATCTGATGTGGCAGTTTCTAAACTTGTCAACAAATTATATTTTATTTTCCAATTTTAGCAAAACAATTTGATTTACTTTGTACACTTTCCAAATGTTCTGTCTTATATCCATTTTTTTTTAAGAATTGGAGTTACGTATAGGCTGGGACTGGAAGCCTCAGCCTGGATATATTAGTCGCATTATCTCTTTGGATATTTATTTTTGTAAAACTAAACTTGTTCAAAGTTAATTAGAATTTTGCGGGAATATTTCTTTTAGAAATTTTTTTCAAAATACTACAATTTAATTTTTTTTCAAAAATACCAATTTTAGTTTTATTTTTCAAAAATACCACAAACACACACAAAAAAAATTGATTTTTAAAAATATAATTTTTTTTAGGTTTAGGTTGACAATGCAATATTTAATACATAGTTTTAAGTAAGTAGGGTTTAGTGTTAGTATTAAAACTTTAGCTCAATTTTGTGATATTTTTGGAAAAGCTACATTTTAGTGATATACATGGAAAATAAAAATAAAAGTGGTATTTTTTTAAAAAAAACTCATTTTAGTAGTATTTATAAAAGTTTGTTCTTTATTTTAAGGTAAATTCTTATATATTTAGAAATCTATTTATGTTCATATTACTAGTAAAAAGTCTGAAAAAGAAAGAAGTCAAGAATAAAAAAAAAGTTTGAAAAAAATCCATAATTTATATTTTATACCTTCTTAAAAAATATTCGAATAACATTGTCATTTTTCTTTTCATTTATCATTTTTTCATTATTTCTTTTTAATACCCGAAATATATTTATTGACTATTAAATATACAATAATTTATTGTTATTATAATTAGTACCATTTAACTTGACATTTAATAAACTTGTTGATCTATCAAAGAAACCAGTTGCACTATCTAAATCTTATGTTAACAATCACAGGCTAAAAACAAAAATCTTGACATATGATCCTTTAGATAAAAAAAAAAATTATTTTTGTTTTGTTTGTTTTTAGAATTAAGAAGAGCTTGTTCTCTCGTACACATCGCTATTGTTGACTTCAGTTTGATAATGATTAAAAAATTTAAGAGAAAGTGCAGTCTTTTACTTGGTAAAGATATATACTTGTTTTCGGTGTTTAAGAAGTATCTATGCAATATCGTTATGGTCTGATTGATTTTAAATATTTACTTAAGTATCTGGATGATTTGGCAAGAGTTTGCCCCGACCCTCAAAATCATATAGAGCACGTTGAAAACCATTAAAAACAGGTCAATAACGCTAAATAAGTTTCTTGTAAATGATTGTTTTGTTCGTTTCTTGTACTGTGTTTTATTTGTGATGCGGAGTGAATGTTGCTTTTAAGACTTTAGAAGTATTTAAAAGCTTTTCACAGCAAATTATTTGCCAATCATACCTTTTTCTACCTTTTTTAAAAAAATTTATAGCAACTTTGTTTTTTTTTCTTCTTTCTACAACTTTATTTTTCCAAACTTTATTTATAAATTAATTTTATTTGTATTTTTTCATTTCTTTTAAAATCTATTTTACTAATAGTTATTTTATTTTGGTCATCATCATTAATAATGGTGAAAAGAGTTTAAAGGACTATAATTATTATGTTATTGGTTTATGATTTTATACACTTTTGTTCACAAATTAAAATCATGAAGTATCATCAAAATATAAAGTTTGTTTAAGCAATTCTACAAGATATAGAAAAACTATTTATTTATTTTTCATTTGTTCACTTTCTATTATTTTATTGAAGTCATCAAAATTCTTTCTAACTTGAATCCAATAACACTCCAAAAAGATTTAAAAATAAAAAATAGAAAATTCAAATCCAGTTTGATACGTTTTTTCAAAATCCAAAATCCATGTGTTTTAATTTTCAGAATAAATTAAAACTTTCAAATCCTATATAGATTTACAAATCAAGAAACCAATAACACCCCTAAATAATCGGATTAAGGAAAAGGCTCTTCTTCTCTCTCACGACACAGATCTTCATTGACTATCTCTTCTTCATCTTTTGTTTTATTTGTTTGGTCTTTTACTTTTCTTTTGGTTCGGAACAGAGGGTCACCAGATTCTCATCAACATGATCTTGGACCGTAGTTGGTATATCTTAATGTACTCACAACAACCATCAACACGATACTGGACCGTACAATATTAAGTTGAACTAATTGATTGTTATTATCCATCCGCGGTTTGCAACGAACATGCTGAATGAGAGATGGTTTATTCACTCATGATTATATAACAACGCATATCACACATATACTGTTACGATGTATACAGAAAACATACGGATTTGCCTAAAATTCACTAATGACTGTAATACGACGATGGTTTTTACCTTATGGAAGCTTAAAAAGGTCTGCTCTCAGGATCGGCGAATCCAGCTAGAAGTGCACCGAGGAGCCAAATCATGAGCAAGAACACTACTGATGTTCGCAGAACTTGGTTACATATGTTCAGGCTCGATTCATCCTCATATGCTAAATCCGGTGTCTGGACATTGTAACTCCAGTGGCCGTCGTCTAGCTTCTCTGTTTCCCTCGAGCTCCTACTCTTGCTTCTTTGGTGTGTTTGTGTTTGTGGTGGATCTTTTTCGTTGAGATTCGAGCATCTTTTGCAATTGCAGTCACTGCCAAGGTATGAAGGAAGCGTCTGAAGATATTCAGAGAGAACTCGATGGAAAGTTTCCCCTTCAATTCTCAGCTTCTTGCGTGTGGTTGGTCTAAGAATCTATGAGAGAAGAACATAAGTTTAGGCAGGGGATATGCAACTATCATAGATCCATTTATAGATCCAAGAACGAAGACTAAGAAAACCGAAAAACTGAAGTTAGCTCAGGTAGATCTTTTACTTGGATGAAAGTCTGGGAAATGACTCGGACAACAGGAGGGAGGCGAATGATGAATAGACAGCCAAGACGGTTAGGGAAGTGATCTTGAAGAATGGATGAACAAGATCTCATCATCTGCATTGGAATCCTCAGAGGAGATAATCCTTCACAATCGACTAACACTGCAAGTTCTGAATTCTCGGGGGTCAGAAGATGCAAAACGCCGTGCTCTACCTGAGATACTGAAACAGTGACAATACTGGAAAATTAAAAGGATGCCGTATCAAAGAAAATACTGGAAAAATGTAGTAGAGCCACTAGGGACGTACTGATTGCCTGAGCAAAACGAGGTCTTTCATGAGCTGGCAACTTTAAGAAAGCAAGCCCCAAGCGGACAATGAGGCAAGGTCGTTGGTTCCTGTCATATCCATGCCAAAAGACTAAACTTGACCATGTCTCAAGTTCTTCTTCAGATAGGATTCTGTAAGTCTCCCTCCACTGGATTGTTTTTTTTATAGAAGATAGTAAGGATGTGAAGTCTCCATTTGACACTCTATAGAATCTATGGAGCTCGTCTTCATTGACTCTACATTAAAATGAGACTGGATGGTTATGATCTAATGCGGAAAATTTAAAGTCAAAACTCAAAGAAGGTAGCTCTTCGTCATATAACACTACATTTGAGAGTACCTCTCGGGTAAGCTAAGCCTCTGTTTTTCCAGTTCTTCATAGAGTTGTCTAAGCCAGTCTTGTGAAGTTACATGAAGTGGAGCCTCATCTTCAATTCTACATTTACAATAAAAAGTCGATGGGGGTTTAGTAGTTTCAATGGATTTGCAAAGCTTCAAGTGCTTCAGATTAAAGTTGTACAGGCTCAGACTATTAAAGTACAATACAACATGTACGAATTTTACATCACATACCTTATATCTGATAGAGACTGTGACGTCTGTGGGTCAGATTGTGATTCTGAAGATGCATGAGAAGTGTTGCCACCTGGGGCTTCTTTCTTTAACTCTGACTGGTCTGTGAGAGCCTCAGCTATCGTGAGGACCAATAATGGCCGAGACAGCATCTGCACAAAGAATACATACAGTTAGTAAGACTCACCCCAGATCATTATGGTGAAAAAAAATACAAAATAAGCACATCAAAGGACCCTGCACATGTGAGATGAGATGATATCTGGCATGACACATAAGCAAGCTTAAGAGTATAAAAGATCACATAACTACAAGTGACCAGGATTCATCAAACAAGATTATAACACCAATCAATGTGTTGCCACCAAAGCATGATGTAGGAATAACTTCTGATTCGATCAAATTGCAAAGTAAAATGTGAGAAGGACGGAATGAATGACCTTTGAAGCACAGAGAAGAGGACAATATATGTTAATTTCATCCAGATAAATATATTACAAGTGACACATGTAGTTAAAGCGTACCTATACTCAGCATGTATAACATGATTAAGTTGAGACTAGTGAAAAAAAAAAAAAAACAAACTTAGGACCTAGAGAATCATTTTTTCAAACTTTGTTTCATTCATCTTAGATTCATGTAACAATGCTATGTGTTTCGAAATTTTCATGCTTTATAAACAGTTGGGCATAAAAAGCAACAAATGGAAAAAGGGCACAGTAGCAAACCTGCATTGCCTTGATCAACTCCTTAAAAGGAGCCCATCTCTGAATCCACTTAAGAGGAGGATAACAAAGGCATTGCAACGCCTGAATACTAGTCCACAAATGAGGACATTTAGCCTTGGAAACCCTTCTAACAACTTCCAAAACAGCGACTTTAAGCAGAAACACAGCTGCATTACCCAAAGCACCACTTCCTACTCCTCTACCATCATTATTCCCAAACGAAACATGCTTACAAATCGTCTGCT
>NC_025693.1:15901550-15968464 GCF_000633955.1 Camelina sativa
CTCTTAGGTAACAACAACTCTTTCCCAGTTGCCATCATAGAGCTCCTACTTCTACCAGAATTATCTCCCATTATAATAAAAATCAAACCCCACAACACTGACTTCAACGATGAATCAATACGCCACGAAAACTCAGATCACACCAATTCCATTTCAATAAAACATCAATCTGCATTAATAAACACATTCCGATCATATGAAACGAAACCAAATCACTAATTTGAAGACGCAATTATGAGAATTCTATTTTTTTTTTTTTAAAAAAAAACACAAAACGAACCATGAAATCTCTGTGATTTCTTCATCAACCATCGAATTTATAGACGAGCATCAGATCGGTAAGCGGAATCGATGTAGTGATCGGAGAATCAAATTCTCACCGGCGAAAGAGAGATTTCGTCTTTCTCTCCGAAGTTTTCACAAAGCTCAACGAAGCTTCGAAATAGAAAAAAAATAAAAAATTAAACAAGAGCAATACGGTGTGGGACACGTGTACTGCTCAACTGTTTTGATAACGATTGATAAGTAAATGAACGGTCCAGGATCGACGACGTCACAAACCTATTTAATAACGTAGACCCTTGAGAGGCTAACATCATGCTGTTTCTTTATTACTCTACAAAAAAAAAAACCGAAACTGGACGAAGTTTTATACGGGAACGTAAGAACGGGGTGGAGTTTTCAGCGTACAAAACAAAAAAAAATGTAAAACACAAAGCTGCAACAAAGCTTCTTCAGTAGAAGAAAACGTATGAATAGTATAAATTTTAATGTCAGTTTCCTCAAGAACAACAACACTTTTTTTGTCTCGACCAAACACTTCCATTTCACGTTGAGGAAACGCGATTAAAAGATGCAAAGATGGGTTTATTACAAGTAGTGTTTGGACAGTTTTTAAATGAACTTTATGAACTCCAGAAGAAATTGGAGTTCAAAGTGTGAAATTGTTGTTTTTGTGTTGATCACAACATTTCTTGAGATTTTCTGACACAACGGCTCACTTTCTTCTTGAACTCGTTTCTCTTCTCTCTCCATTCTTTCTGCAAGAGGAAAAACACAGCGAGAATGGTTAAACGAGCGCAACCTCTAGTACATAAACCATATGCAAATTCAATGAGACGCAGTGTGAAGCTCATGAGATCATAGGCTAACCGATAGAAAGATACTTACAGCAGCTTCAACGTTTGCTGGAGATTCATCGTTGGGACCAGAGAGCATTGATATGATACTCAACATAATACTCTCAACCTGAAATCATCGTTGGTATTTAACATTCATCAAATTCTAAATGACATGATTCTTGTTCTTTGGACGAAGCTGCTAACATATGCAAACAAAGAGAGTAATGTTGGATGAATCTTTTTAAAACGTACTGTGTGAACAGGTGTCCAACGCTCGCTAGCAAGCTCATACCCGCTCGGATCATCACCAGGAGGATGTAGAATAGATATACAAACACGCCCATCAGGATAAACTACAAAACCATTAACAGAAACATTTTCCAAATAAACCTTAACTATCTCAAAACAAGATCAATGTCCAAGAGATAAGAACTAACCATTCGGATGCCAAATATCTGAAGTAAACCGCACCGTAGGTGGGCTATTAGGATAGTTTTGTGGGAATGACATAATGGCATTGAAAAAACCTCCTTCACTGCATTCATAAAAGTTACATTTTAACTCATAAAATAAAGCAATTCAATTTCAATTCCACAACAACAACAACAACACTACTCCAATGTATTCACACCTAATTCGATCCATTCAAAAGCTCAAAATCACAAATGGATCATCGAATCAAGAAGATAGAGAAAACGTACTAGAGAGTATCAGGAGGACCGATGATAGTAACGCTCCATTCGAATATATTCTTTTCATCAACTAGACCAGCAGAGAACCCATCTACAGGATGCTTACAAAGATCTGAAACACACAAATCGAATTCAATAACAGAGAACAACAACGACAACAACAACAACAAACAGATTTGGTTAAAGAAAGATTCGCGGAGGAGGGGTTACCTTTGAGCTGTTTCTGAAGAAGAAGACAAGCTTGTGAGGTCATAGCGGATGATTTTAGAAATCGAACTTGGAGCTTCCCCAGTGATCTGAGAAAGAGAGAGAGAGAGAGAGAGAGAGAGAGAGAGAGATTGGTAAAATTGAATTGAGAGTTTTATTATATCGATAGAGAAAGGTTTAAAAAAAAAAAAAAAAAAAAGATGAGATTTTCTTTTTCTTTTTCTTTTTCTTTTTTTGGTTGGCATCGATGTTCATCAAGGGGAACACATGCGAGTGGTGAGATCTGCTACGGACGTGAATTGTCTACTTTTTAAGATTCTATCCAATAGAAATTGTAATGTTTTTTGGTTCAAAGGTAAACCAAAGTGGCCGACTAAAATCTTTTTAGAGGTAAAAAACAGTTTGGCTTGAATTAGTTTAATTACTACTACACCTTTATTTTATTTATTCTTTGCTTTGTCACTTATAATCAAATCTATATATATATCAATACAATAAAAACTGAATGTGTTTCTCTCCAGTGTTGACACCTCAGCTTTTTAGTTGAAGGAGAAGTTGACACATCAGTTAAAACAGTTAGCCAATCAAATTATAAGAATTAATACAGCTCACTATTTTTGTCCAATAATAATCCTTCTCCATTTCACATCATTTCTTCTGATTTCTGTTATGGGTTCAGCCCAATTACAATAATGTCTAAGAAAAACAATAAAAGAATCCAAATTAACCTATGTATGACAACTGAAGAAGGTGAAGATTAATGGACACAAGGTTATTTAAACATTTGGTTACGTATTATTTGTAATCTAACATCATTTTGGCAGTTTATTTTATTCTAAATTAATAAAACAGTTAATAAATAATTTTACTGTAATTTATATATACAAAATCTATAATATTTATCGGTAANAGCCAATCAAATTATAAGGATTAATACAGTTCACTATTTTTGTCCAATAATAATCATTCTCCATTTCACATCATTTCTTCTGATTTCTATTATGGGTTCAGCCCAATTACAATAGTGTCTAAGAAAAACAATAAAAGAATCCAAATTAACCTATGTATGACAACTGAAGAAGGTGAAGATTAATTGACACAAGGTTATTTAAACATTTGGTTACATATTATTTGTAATCTAACATCATTTTGGCAGTTTATTTTATTCTAAATTAATAAAACAGTTAATAAATAATTTTACTGTAATTTATATATACAAAATCTATAATATTTATCGGTAAAATTATTATTTGGGATCTAAAATTTATTTTTATAGTATATATTTTTATTTTTATTTGAAGATGTAAAATTCTTGTATAATAATTAAGATTTAACTTATGGAAATTATTATAATATGAATTTTATATTATCTCACCATATGAATCAAAAGTTCTTAAAATTTTATGGAAAAATGTATGTAAGTGATACAATTAAGTTATAAAAAATAAAAGAATTAAATTTTGGGTGTCATTTAAAAAAAATACAGTGGTATGTAAATAGAAATACTATTAAACTAAAGACAAATAAAGAAATCATTTCTCGAGCTTTGTGAGCGCAACATGTCAGTTTTGTTTTGTTTTTGTGAGAAAACTTATACATATAAGGGATATGAACCAAACTAGAGTAATCTCTCAAGTGTGATTGGAGGATAAACTCTCTTTCTGAAGCATACATAAACTAGAGTAAATTAGTTACGTATTATGAAACAAAAATTCTTATATGTCTATCTTATTGCTTATGCATTTACTATGTGATTCCTTTTCACAGTGATGATGACAGTGTTTGAATTTTGGCGTATGATAACAAAGGTTTCTTGCCTCTTAAGATTTACATATAGTAACACCAGAAACAAATTAAACAATATTTAAGATCGAAAACCAAATGTTTTAATTTAATTAACTAAATTATCTATAACTTTTAAAATAACTTTGACAATTAAAATAATCCTTATAAATATTGTATACAGTTTAAGATAAGTATAATATTTAAATAATAACACAAGACCCAAACTAAAGTAAAAATATGTTTATTTACTTTGACATATGTGGACTGTTATAAAAAAGAATAGGTAATTTACAAAAAGAAACAAACAAATAATAACGTAACAATAACACAAACTATATAAACTTCGATGATTAAATTTGTAAACTACAAAAAATACACTACAAAATAACACTACACTAATATATCTCCAATAATATTAGGAGAAAAAAACATAGCATATAGTAGAGTTAAGCCAATTATACGAGTAAATGATGGTAATAACAAATACTATGGAGTTACAAACCATTAATGTAGGTTTTCTTCGGTTCATTTCAATATCTTAGCATTATGTAAACCATAATTTTCATGATTAATATAATTTTAGAAAATTAAAAATCATACTTATGAATATCAAATGTATTTCAAAATATATAAAATAACATCCCGCGGCATCGCGCGGGTCTAACCTAGTATATATATATAAAGTTAACTTTGCTCACTTCTCCTTACTCCACGTCAACTTCCACCTAATCATTTTTTTTACATAAAAAATATTATTTTTAATATTCATCCATTGCATATTTATTATTTATAATTAATAATAGTAAAAAATAAATAAAAAACAAATTAACTAAAATTAATTAAATCACATCATTACTTGTTGATATGATTCATAGAAAAAATGTCAAATTTATTTACTAATCATATAGGATTGACGAATTGAAAAAACTGAAAAAGTTAACGACGGTGGCAGGTTTATCTATCCAAAAAGAAAAGGGGCATTCTCAAAAATACCCCTTTTTCCATATCCCTTTTTAAAAATATCCCTTCATGTTGACCATTTTTAAAACTACCCCTCT
Source organism: Camelina sativa (assembly GCF_000633955.1). Taxonomy (NCBI): domain Eukaryota; kingdom Viridiplantae; phylum Streptophyta; class Magnoliopsida; order Brassicales; family Brassicaceae; genus Camelina; species Camelina sativa. Next base: position 15,906,414 of record NC_025693.1, read on the forward strand.
TTATATACAAAATGACCAAATTACCCTTTTTTGAATGACAGCAAGAATGTACAGTCATCAAAATCGAAAATATTTTTCCGCCAAAAAATTTCCCGCCAAAATTTTTTTTCCCGCCAAAATAGAAAAATTTTCCCGGAAAAATATTTTTTCCCGCCAAAAAAAAAAAAGTTTTCCGCCAAAATCGAAAATTTTTCTCGTCAAAAATATTGAAATTTATACCTTTTAAAAATATTGTAAAAGCTTTTTAAAAACTTTTAAAAGCGTTTACAAGGTTTTTAAAAGGTTTTTAAACACATTGTAAACGCTTTTAAAAACCTTGTAAATACTTTTAAAAAGCTTGTAAATGCTTTTAAAAGGTTTTTAAACACTTTGTAAACGCTTTTAAAAACTTTTTAAAAGCATTTACAAGGTGTTTAAAAACCTTTTAAAACCCTTTTAAAAATCTTATAAAATTTTTTACAAGGTTTTTAAAAACATTGTAAAAGCGTTTACAAGGTGTTTAAAAACCTTTTAAAAATCTTTTTAAAAACTATTTGAGAACCTTTTAAAAACCTTTTAAAAATCTTGTAAACGTTTTACAAGTTGTTTAAAAAACTTTTTAAAACTCTTTAAAAAATCTTGTAAAAGCCATTACAAGGTGTTTATAAGGCTTTTATAAGGTAGAAACCTTATAAAACCTTTTAAAAACCTTGTAAATTTTTTTTGGCGGGAAAAATTTTGGCGGGAAAATTTTTTCGAAAATTTTTTGGCGGGAAAAATTTTGGCGGGAAAATTTTTTCGAAAATTTTTTGGCGGGAAAATTTTTTCGAAAATTTTTTGGCGGAAAAATTTTGTTTTTCTTTTGATTGAATAAAATAATTTTCATCTAAGGGTAAAAGGGTCATTAAAAATAAAAAGAGGGCAAAAATAAAAATGGCCAGAAAAGATGGTATTTTTGAAAAGGGGTATATCAAAAGGCGCATATTTAACAAATTCTCAAAAGAAAAATGTTAACTTTTATTTGTACTTGGTGTCTTTTTTGGACCACTTTTAGGCCATTGGTGTAGAAAAAGGCTTCAGCTTTACGTCTACTAAATAAAGTGGAATCTTCAAAGTTAAACAGTGTCGGATTTGTTTTTGGCATGGCATGATGACATGTATAATAATAACATGTGTAATGTGTAATAACTAAAGAGAATGACATGTTTTTGGCATGGCATGATTTGTTTTTGGCATGGCATGATGACATGTGTAATAACTAGACCTCACCTTTAAGCTTTTTTGGCTTGGTGGAAGAGGGAACTGACTTTGGAGGACTCGTAGGGAACACCAGTAAATAATTGTAGGCACCTAAAAAAAGGATACGAAAATGTTCCCAGCGAAAATAATAGGGTAATATATATATATATAAAGTTAACTTTGCTCACTTCTCCTTCCTCCACATCAGCTTCCAGCTAATCATTTTTTTTTGCATAAAAATATTATTTTTAATATTCATTCATTGCATATTTATTATTTATAAATAATAATAATAAAATAAAAATAAAAAAATTAACTAAAATTAATTAAATCACATATTACTTGTTGATGTGATTCATAGAAAAAAATGCCAAATTTATTTACTAATCATATTGGGTTGACGGATTGAAAATACTGAAAAAGTTAACGACAGCGGCGGGTTTATCTATCCAAAAAGAAGAATGGTACATATTAGGGTTGAGAGAGGCTTAAAAACTTTTATATGTACTTGGTGTCTTTTTGGGCCATTTTTTGGCCTTGACTATTAGTGTAGAAAAAGGTTTCAGCTTTACGTCTACTAATAAAGTGGAATTTTCAAAGTCAAACAGTGTCGGATTTGTTTTTGGCATGACATGATGACATGTATAATAACATGTGTAATGTGTAATAACTAAAGAGGATGACATGTTTTTGACATGGCATGATTTGTTTTTGGCTTGGCATGATGATATGTGTAATAACTAGACCCCATCATTAAGCTTTTTTGGCTTAGTGGAAGAGGGAACTGACTTCGGAGGACTCGCTGGAAACACAGGTAAATAATTGTAGGCACCTAAAAGAAGGACACAAAAATGTTCCCAGCAAAAATAATAGGGTAATCTATATATATAAAGTTAACTTTGCTCACTTCTCCTTCCTCCACATCAGCTTCCACCTTCATAAAAAATATTATTTTTAATATTCATTTATTGCATATTTATTATTTATAATTAATAATAGTAAAAAATAAATAAAAAAATTAACTAAAATTAATTAAATCACATCATTATTTATTGATGTGATTCATAGAAAAAAATGCCAAATTTATTTACTAATCATATAGGGTTGACGGATTAAAAAAACTGAAAAAATTAATGGCGGCGGCGGGTTTATCAATCCAAAAGGAAGAATGGTACATATTAGGGTTTGAGAGAGGCTTAAAAACTTTTATTTGTACTTGGTGTCTTTTTTGGGTCACTTTTGGGCCTTGACTATTGGTGTAGGAAAAGGCTTCAGCTTTACGTCTACTAAATAAAGTGGAATCTTCAAAGTCAAACAGTGTCGGATTTGTTTTTGGCATGGCATGATGACATGTATAATATGTGTAATGTGTAATAACTAAACAGGATGACATGTTTTTGGCATGGCACGATTTGTTTTTGGCATGGCATGATGACATGTGTAATAACTAGACCCCACCTTTAAGCTTTTTTGGTTTGGTGGAAGAAGGAACTGACTTCGGAGGACTCACTGTGAACACCGGTAAATAATTGTAGGCACCTAAAAAAAGAAGACGAAAATGTTCCCAGCGAAAATAATAGGGTAATCTACATATATAAAGTTAACTTTGCTCACTTCTCCTTCCTCCACATCATCTTCCACCTAATCATTTTTTTTTGCGTAAAAAATATTATTTTAAATATTCATTCATTGCATATTTATTATTTATTATTAATAATAAAAATAAATAAAAAACAAATTAACTAAAATTAATTCACATCATTACTTATTGATGTGATTCATAGAAAAAACTGCCAAATTTATTTACTAATCATATTGGGTTGACGGATTGAAAAAACTGAAAAAGTTAACAGCGGCGGCGGGTTTATTTATCCAAAAAGAAGAATGGTACATATAGTGGTAAGTATAGTCGTACATATAGTCGTTGTAGTATAGTGGTAAGTATTCCCGCCTGTCACGCGGGTGACCTGGGTTCGATCCCCGGCAACGGCGCCAATTGAAACAAGGTCTTTTTCTAGGTCTACTTATGCAATGAATGTATGATGTCATGCAAACAGAGACATAAGTAGTGATGATCAGAATGTATACAAGGTGTTTCAATACCCTTATGATGTTGTAGCATAAAGGATGTCAATCCATAAAGAGTGTGATATGTAAGCAGTCAAGAGGTGATCAATGCATTCAAGTTAAGCCAAATATCAAGTTGATTTGTTTCTAACAACCTAATGACAATAATGAAATGCAATGAACTAAGGCAACTAAATAAGAAAATAGTAATGCTGAATTAAACTGTAGAACAAGTGCAATAAACAATACTAAGCAGAATTGACTAATAAGTAGAAGAAAACAAGAACAGAACAATGCATAAACAAGAAAGTAAACTGGAGCTCGACCTAGCACTCGGTCGAGTGCATGGTCGAGTGGGTGGTCGAGTTGACAAGCGAATGAACAGAACTGAAACAGAGCATCAAACAAAACAGAGCAGAACGAAAGTAAACAAACAGCAAGCGATTAAACAAGATCCAAACAGGTAAATCAATAGATAAAGAGGGTCCTAAGGATGGATTCATGGGCTGGACTCAAGCTATGATTATCTAAACTAGCCAACAAACCTCAATCAAACATGAGCTATCTCTAGACAATGATCTCCTAATACAAGTTAATCCAATCTCTTGGCAATAACAATCAAGCTAAGATACTCCCAATCTAGCTCTCACTAGCAAAGATCATATAAAAGCAGGCATTAAACACAGATCATTATAGTCAAAAATCAACAAAACATCTAATCTCTTAGCATGCTTCATGATAATCTCTAGCATTAGCCTTATCTAGCAACTTAAACATTGGTGTGATGCTAAGAAGCTTAAGATCTATTCTTACCCTCTCAGTATAAGAATAGCATAGAGCATATCTAATCTAGAAGAGATATTTAAACAATCAAGCTTGATCAGTTTAAGCAACCATAACTATCACCCAGCCTAATCCATCCCTAAGATCCTAAGCCACTACTAAGATCTAAAAATCATCATGAAGAACACAAACCCAGAAAATGATGATATAGACATGGATGGATAGATAATGATGAGATGAACAATTTAATACAAAAAAGTGAAAGAAAATACTCAATAGATTCAAAATTATGAAGGTTACAAATCTATGAAAATCTAGAAAAAAGATAAGAGATGATGCAATAATGTAAAATAGCTAAAAATGGCAAAAACTAGGTTATGAGGTGTCTCCCCTTTTCGGCCACAAGTGTCAGCACATATATATAGTAAAGAGGGGGAAGCCCTAGTTAGCTAGAGGACAAAATAGAGAGTTGGCTGCAAGTGCTCGACCATGCTCGGTCGAGTGCATGGTCAAGTGGTTGGTCCGTCAAGTAACTCTAGTCTTCGATCTGGTATGATATCGGTTCCGTAAAACAGGTATAACTCTTGCAAGACAGCTCCGATTGCCTTGAAACCACCGGCATTGGAAAGATAGCTCGATTTCCTAAGACTCTCATGAAGGACTCTGAAGCTGAATCGCAACGTGAAATCTACATTCGGATCGATCTTTGAGGAGCTCGTTATGAACCCGACCATGTACTCGACCGTGTGCCTGCTCGAGTGGTATGGTCGAGTGCCTTCTTTTCCCTTCCTGATACTTCTAATCCTCTTTTTTTAGCTCCAGAAATAACAGCAAGTCCTTCCTTACCCTTTTAGAGCTCCATAACACCTAATAATACTCCAAATGCACAAATGTATGCAATGCATGCTTCTAAACATCCTAAGTGCATATTTGGACATAAATGGCTATAAAACCTAAGGAATGACTTCTATATGATGCAAAACATGAACTAAACAAGGCCATAAATATGGTAAAATATAGTGACATCAACACCCCCAAACTTAGTCTTTGCTTGCCCTCAAGCAAACAAACAAGACAAGAGAGGAAAGTGAGGTTTGAAAATGGGATATCAAAGCCTAAAGCTTGTTAATAAACTAGCTAGAATCAATGTCCAAGTTACTAGTACTATGATGCAAGGTGAATGAGCTGTACTTAAAGATTTTAGACAAGCCTATCACAACCTTTACTGATTTGAGCCTTAGATGTCCACATGCATTCAAATCAACCATTTCCTTTAACATTCATTAATCAAGAACATGAATCAATTCTATGCAATGCTTAAACTCATTTGGCTTGGAGATAAAGGTTTTGAGACAATGGTGGTCTCTTTTTAGAGTGGGGCTTATCAATATCAAGGTTCTCTCATAAAAAATGGATTGAGCTTTAGAAGAATGCTAAAGGTAAGAACACTTAGACACATACAAGAACAAAACCTTGTCTACCCAAAGGCACCCAAAGTATTTATCCTATCAATGTAAACCCAAATTGTCCTAGTTCTACCATTTTTCTTCTTCACTTCTCTTTCACCTTTTTCTCTTTTGATTTTAAAGTCTTAGGAGAGGTTTCTTATTTGATCTTTCTAGTGGAATGAGATTCTTTCTTATTGCTATGGTTCTCTTTTCTTCTTATTCTTAAGACATAAAAGCATTTTGCTATACTCTTTTTTTCTTTCTTTCTTTTCTTTAACTAGAACCAACTTCAACAATCTTATACTTCCCATTCTTTCACTAGACTTTGATTTTACACATTCCCCTCTTAAAGACTCTACCTTTTTCTTTCTCTTTTTTCTCTTTTCTTTTCAAAACAGCCAAGTCCCAAACCCAACAAGTGAACCACCTAGTCCTATCTAGTTTGAAAAATGCAAACTAGAACTACACAAGGTCTTACTCTTGTCAGTTCAAACCTAACACTTTCTACCAAGCTCAATCCCAAAAATAGGCCTCACACACACAAGAATAAACATGGCTTGAAAGAAGGTTTGGTTTGGGGGTAGGGGAACTGATTCTTAATGAGGAAATCAGCTACTTGGATCAACAAGAGTGGTAAAAAGGAAGAAGATGATCCAAATATGTATATGGTATCCATGAGTTTAAAGCAATGCACACATTGATAATTGAAAGTCAATATTAGGTTCTTATAAATAGGAAATGGTTTCAAATCTCAACATGCTTCAATTTAGACCAAATGCAATGTAGGAATTCAAGGCTTGGTTCAATCTTATTCTTCTAACCACTCAACTAGCATCAAAGTACTATTAACTTGGGCATTGATCCTAGTCTAGTGAATTAAGCAAGCTAACAAGGAAATACTCATCATAGATCCTTAATGCAAANTGCAAACTAGAACTACACAAGGTCTTACTCTTGTCAGTTCAAACCTAACACTTTCTACCAAGCTCAATCCCAAAAATAGGCCTCACATACTCAAGAATAAACATGGCTTGAAAGAAAGGTTTGGTTAAGGGGTAGGGGAACTTTTCTTAATGAGGAAATCAGCTACTTGGATCAACAAGAGTGGTAAAAAGGAAGAAGATGATCCAAATATGTATATGGTATCCATGAGTTTAAAGCAATGCACACATTGATAATTGAAAGTCAATATTAGGTTCTTATAAATAGGAAATGGTTTCAAATCTCAACATGCTTCAATTTAGACCAAATGCAATGTAGGAATTCAAGGCTTGGTTCAATCTTATTCTTCTAACCACTCAACTAGCATCAAAGTACTATTAACTTGGGCATTGATCCTAGTCTAGTGAATAAACAAGCTAACAAGGGAATACTCATCATAGATCCCTAATGCAAATACTATACAATCCTACATGAAACATGCTAAACAAGATCCTAATGTGCAGTGCAAACTACATGAACACTCTTTTTTTTTAAAGATTTTTGCAAAAAATTTCAAATTTTTAGGGTTTTTCTATGCCTTAGATGCTATGCAAATACTAATATGATGATGTTAGAAATTTGAAATAAGAATCACAAAACACAATGTCAAATGCTATCTCAAACCCTCCCCCAAACTTAAATTACACAGTCCCCTGTGTAAGAGAAATTTGAAAGAGGATTCAAGAATCAAGAAGCAACACAAAATCAAGAAATGCAATGGTATATACAAAGATAGAGTTGGAGTATTACTTGGGATGGGTTGAGGGTGGGATTCATTTTTGGAATATCACCAAGTGCCTAAAGGACCTTCATGCTACCTGATCAACCATAACACAAAAGAAAACAAGATCAAAATAACAAGAAACTTAAACCAATATGTACATGGATACCTTTGGGACTTCCTCCCAAGTGAGCTTGTTTAAAGTCTCTAAGCTTGACTTTGCATACTTCTTATGCTTTGGAAGGGTGATATAGAGGTGATGAAGTCCCCTTTGTTCCCAAAGATTGTAGTGCTCCTCTTATTCCTGGGTCAATGCTAAAAGAGCTGTGTCTGCTGATAATACTCAGACCTTGCCTTGCTTTCTTTGGAGAAGAACTTCTAACTTTACCATGAAGCTTCTTGATTTGCCCACTTATCTCCTCATCCTTAGTTGTTAATTCCCTCACTGAATCATGTAGAATGTTGATAGTTTGAAGCTCAGACAAACCATCAGAGAAGGGGTTTCTTGGCTCTTGTTGTTGGTGAAGCTTGGGGATGAAGTCTGGGCATTTTGGGTGACTTGGTACCACTCGGTCGAGTGACTTAAGGTGCTCGGTCGAGTGGTAGGTCGAGTGGAAGGCCGAGTGACCTAAAATCTCTGTTTCTACCCCATTCACACCCTCAAAGATTCCAGACTCAGTTTCATGACCTTTCTCTTCAATCCTGAAGGTCTGCCCATCAATAGTTGGCTTCTTCTGCTCAAGCTCTTTAACTTGTGGCTTCTCATTCATTTCAACATCTTGTAACAAAGGTTCATGACTCAAGACCATCAATGCTTGCTTATCAATAGAAGCCTTGTACTTTTTCAGCATTTGCTCTTTAAACCGTCCTGGAAATGGCAAAGGTGGCTGATAGGGAGGAGGAATGAACTGAACCGGCTTGCTAGATTCTTGAGCAATGACTCGATCAAGCACTCGACCAGGCACTCGACCGTGTGCATGGTCGAGTGTATGGTCGAGTGGTGTCCCAAACTCAGTTTTCTTCTCATTCTGCACCTCTGGTTGGAGAAAATCCTCCCCATCTTGGCTGTCACTGTCCTCAGGGAGTTTTGAAGATATTTCTTTGAGAGAGATAGCTTGGGCTGTGGCAAACTCCTTTAGATTGTTAATTGCTGTCCCATGGAGTTGTCTAGAAGAAGAAGAAGATTCACTCTTGCTCTCTAGGAGAAACATTCTGCAAGTTAAAGCTTCAATCTTGATATTAAGGTCATTGTATGTGCAGTCCACCTTGTTATTCATCTCGGTAAGCTTCTTACTTGTTTCCATGGTTCCATTAGCTTGACTTTGTAGGAGTTGCTGAAGCATATTCTTCATCTCATGATCTTGAGCAGGAGCTTGATGGGGTTGTTGTGAAGGATAAACTGGGACCATAGACTGCTCATCTTCACAAACAACATGTACCTTCTTTTGCTGGGAGTCCTCTCCTTTGTGTAGAAAGAGCTTATCTAGCTTCTCAAGCTTCTCATTCAAGGCTTGTAGTTCCTTTCTATGCCAATCCTCAGAATCAACACCTCCCCTTAAGCTTCTATCATACTCCTCACTATGATTTCCATTGCACTGAGCAAGATTCTCTACTAATTCCAAACCTCCAGCTACATCTCTATTCATAAAGCTTCCATTGGAGGCTGTGTCTATTTATTTGCTCTCGACTTTTGGACTTTCCTTTACTCATAGGCCTAAACCTTGAGTTTTATTGGCTCCTCATCAGACCTAATTCTGCATGCCATAATGTTGGCTCCTCATCGGGCGTAAGCCCGCAGGCCATAATATATAAGGAAAATCTAATACTCGTTTCTTGGGTTGCCACCCTACAGCGCGCCCCCGGATTGTCATCCGAAGTCGATATACCAACCATACTCCCAAGCCACAAAGTCTCAGAATATGGCAGTACTAGGAGAACCAAAGTCCCCCAAGAGTCCCGAGCAAACAATTCTGAACATGTCTGAGTCCTATCCCTATCCAAGTTTCCTTCCCTTGGCTCGCGTAAAACATCTCAATGTCCTACCAACCACATATCTCCTCACTGGAATACCTCATGACCACACAAGGATCATATACATGCCACAAGGGCTAAACCAATGTCCTAAACAGGACCGCCATCAAGGCCAAACAATCTGTCCTAAACAGGAACGTCGCAAGGACCAAACAATCTGTCCTAAACAGGACCGTCACTGAAACAAACCGACCAGTTTCTTTAAAAATAAATACAATATATAATTAAGCATCCCATACTACTTCATTAAACCAACCACACCACAATTCAACAATAAACCAACAACAACCAACATGCACAGCGGAAACATACCAACAATACAGAACCAACATAACATCAATGCAGTAACATTCCTAACCATTCTATCCAACAAACTAACATAACTCTATCCAAGGTTCCATTAATACAAACACTAAAAACCAACATCACAAAACCGAGACCCTAGATCATCCTCCTCCTCATTGCCATGATTCCACGCTACACATTCATTACCTGCACCACACACAACAATTGAGATGCGTGAGTATTACCAGAAATACTCAGTGAGGCGATCCTCCCATCTACAAGCTATACACACAAGCAAATTGAGAGTACAACCACAAATAAAACATAACAACCAGTCATTGCACAAGTCACCCAATAACACATTCACCACACCTACATATCATCACACAAAACAAGTCATACAACCCAATCGCTCAGATAAGCTCATGGTCACGAACTCACCTTATCAAGCTGATTCTAACAACAAATACAACCAGGAGAAATTCTCCTTGAGTCTGAAACAGTCCAGAAACGTCCTACAACAAGTAACACAACCAAAAACAACCTTGAAGCAAACTGGACAGAAATATCATAAAATAACAATCTTAAAGACGAAACCCTAAAATAAGAACCAACCGTTAACTATCAAATCCCTCCGGTGAAAAGCTAGTCCGAGATATCGCAAAGCTTTCCACAAAATCTCGTGCCGATCAGACACTAGAAGAGACCACGATCTCAGTTACAATCCCCGATGGTCCTAATTCGCGTCTGAGAAAACGTATCTCTTGAAACTGCCAATAACTCATCGAGTTTAAATCCAAATCCACTTCTGTAAAAAGGAGAATGACGATGAAAGGCTTGAAAATAAATATACCAAATTTCGTTACCTTTGACAACTATTTGATATATCAAAACTGTATCTTCCCAAACCCTAACGATTCTGCTCCTTCTCCTTTAATCTCCTTCACACCACAACAAGCTCTCTCCTCTTTCTCTATCTCTTTCTTCCTCTCAACACAAGAATTGAATAACAGCCACGACCAAATAGAGAGAAAAGGCGTCCATATCATTATAAATACATCACTTAGGGTTTCTCAAAACTGGTTACAAACCGGATGAATTTAAACCAAACCGGGCAATTTTATGATTTCACATAAATTGATCGGTTCTTCCACTTTTCTTTGGGACACGGGCGTTACAGTCACAAAGACAAACAATCTGTCCTAAACAGGACCGTCACAAAGACCAAACAATCTGTCCTAAACAGGACCATTACAAAGACCATCTGTCCCGAAGGACCGTCACAAAGACCATCTGTCCCGAAGGATCGCCTAAACAGGCACTCTGGCTAAACAGCCTGCCACAAAGGCCACACATCTGGCTAAACAGCCCGCCACAAAGGCCACACATCTGGCTAAACAGCCCGCCACAAAGGCCACACATCTGGCTAAACAGCCCACCACAAGGGCCACACAATATCTCAAAAGACTGCCACTCATGGGCACAATGACTCAAAAGTCCGCCACTAAGGCCACACAAGCCCCTCCGCCACTAAAATAGACAAACTCTAACTCACATAAAACTTTCCATATTTAGCACTTCCACCTTTGGAAAATTTCCACTTTTGGAAACTTCTAATTCAGAAAACTTTCCTCAAAAACCTTTGTACCCCGAGTACCACCTCATCTTGTTACTGAATCGCACAACAAATCACCCCAAGCGACCAAGTAAACAAGAGAGATGGGCTGGAATACTCCATTCTCGCTCCAGCGATGGATTACAGATGGGACCAGGCTAGACAAGCTTAAGTCGCGGCTTGCTTCTCATACCACTTCTTAAACCTTGCCTTCATCCTTGCCTTAGACTCCCAAGTCTGCTCCTCAACACCATCACAGTCCCAAAGGACTCTCATCAAAGGAATTTTCTTCTTCCAAAGTTCCTTGATCCTCCTCCCGAGAACCCTCACTGGTCTCGCCTCCACAGTCATGTTAGGCTGAAGATCTTCAGGAATTTTAGCCAACAACTGATCATGCTCACGGAGACACTTCCGCAACATAGAAACATGGAAAACCTTGTGGAACGCACGCATAACCTCAGACAACTCCAACCTATATGCTACCGGTCCCACCCGCTCAATCACTCTGAACGGACCCATAAACCTCGGACTCAACTTAGTCTCTGTCAGTGACCTGTTCGGACTCCACAATAAGGCCATCTTGAGGTACACTCCGTCTCCTACCTGAAACTACAGATCTATCTTCCTCTTATCAGCATAACACCTCTGCCTGTCCTGAGCCTCCTTCATATTCAGCTTGAGAACCCGAATCTTCTCTGAGGTCTCCTGAACAAAATCTGCTCCGAGCATGCTCCTCTCCCCCACATGAGTTCAGCATAACGGTGTACGGCATGGCTCCCATACAAAGCCTCATAAGGAGCCATCTTAATACTCGCCTGATAGCTGTTGTTGTAAGCAAACTCTACCGTGTTCAGGTGATTTGCCCAATGGCCACCCCAATCCAACACACACATCCTCAGAAAATCCCCCAGCGCCTGGATCGTCCTCTCTAACTGTCCATCGGTCTGGGGATGATAAGTTTTACTCATATGCACCTTTGTGCCCATCTCTGCCTGAAATGCCTTCTAGAACACTGAAGTGAACTTAGAATCCCTGTCAGACACAATGCTCGCTGGCACCCCATGCAATCTGACTATCTGCCTCACATACTGCTTAGCCAAGACCGCTGCTCCATCAGTCTTCTTAATGGCCAGAAAATGTGTTGACTTAGTCAACCGGTCCACAATGACCCATATAGCACCAAAAGTCCGAGACACTGGAAATCCTACCACAAAATCCATAGTGATCATATCCCACTTCCACTCAAGAATGGGAAGACTCTTCAGTAACCCACCAGGAACCTGATGCTCAACCTTCACTAGCTGACACACATCGCGCCTTGCGACCCAACTAGCTATATCCTTCTTCATCCCGACCTAGTGATAGTACCTCTTGAGATCCCGGTACATCTTAGTCGCTCCTGGATGAATAGAAAACCTGCTCGCATGAGCCTCTCTCAGGATATCCTGCCTCAGCTCCTCATCCTTGGGCACACAAACCCGACCGTGCACCAAGATAGTACCATTATATGAGACCTGATACTCTGAATCAACATCCTTAGAAACATTCACCAGCCCAAATCCTTCTCCTGAGCCAACCGCACCCTACTCAGAAGATCTGCTCTATCAACTGCTTCAAAACCCAACGGTTCCTGTGAAACAACACACAACCTCAAAGCACTGATCTCTCCCACCAGAGACTCCATCTCTTGTTCCTGAGCTGAAGCTACCCTCTTCCGACTCAGAGCATCTGCAACCGTGTTAGCCTTACCATGGTGATAAGCTATCTCCAAATCATAATCTGCCACAAGCTCTATCCACCGCCTCTGTCTCAAATGCAGCTCAGGCTGAGTGAATATGTACTTCAGACTCTTTTGATCTGTAAACACTTGTACCTTTGCACCATAAAGATAAGATCTCCAAATCTTCAGGGCAAAAACTACAACAGCCATCTCTAAATCATGAGTAGGATAGTTGCCCTCATGCTTCCGCAACTGCCACGAAGCATAGGGAATCAACTTCCCATGCTGCATCAACACACACCCCAAACCAACTCTAGATGCATCTGTATAAACCACATAGGGTTCTCCCTGCTTAGACAAAGCCAACACTAGCGTAGTAGTCAACATCTCCTTAAGGCTTTCAATGCCCTCCTCACACTCCTGTGACCACACAAAAGGGACAGCCTTCCCTGTCAACTTAGTCATAGGACGTGCTCTAAATGCAAAACCCTGCACAAACCTCTTGTAGTAACCTGTCAACCCATGGAAACTCCTGATCTCTGTAGCATTCTGCGATCTAGGCCAATCCCTGATAGCTTGAATCTTCTCCGTNCATCATACAACTCTACTGGACTGATAAGCAAATCCGCTGGCCACAACTCTCCTGTGATCTGAATATCAACTCCTCTAACTTGTCCAATAACTCTCAGGAACTTGCCTCTCACAACTCTGACAACTCTTGTACGCTCCCCGGGATCCCCTCTGATTCTCGCGCTANGCCAAAAACTGCACTTGCTCAACTTAGCAAACAACTTCTGCTTCCGTAGTTTCTCCAGAACTGCCCTCAAATGCACTCCATGTTCCTCAGGACTCTTAGAATATACCAGGATATCGTTGATGAAAATGATGACAGACACGTCCTGAAATNAAACATAAAATCTGAACCTACTGAAATTCACAAAGTTTAAGTACCAGAAATTATACCTGTGATCGCCCCGGCACTGGTTCCACTAGTCTCTAAAGTCGTGTAAGGGCGTGGCACCTGCTCAATCCGTGCCACCTGCTGACCTCCAGGCTGCACCTGCTGCAACGCTGCCACTGCTGCCGGCTGCAACTTGGGACACAAGGGCCTTATGTGCCCTGCCTCCCTGCAATGATAGCATACACGAACCCCTGCCGTCAGAGCACTCCTCTTGGGACAGCTAGCAAACTTGTGCTCCTTGCTCCCACATTTGAAGTAACTCGCACCACTCGACGTCTGCGTAGTCTCCCACCTTCTCTTGGTTCTATACATAGGCTTGCCGCCCCTGCTAGAACCTCCATGATGCTGAGCCTTACTAGGCTGAGCTGCTGGGGTAACCGTCACTGACTGTGCCCGGATATCCTCCTCAATCTCTACTGCAGGCTCAACCAGCTCTGCACGCGTAACATAACTACGTCCTCTACAATGGACCCTCAAGTTATCACAAAGAGCCCTCATGAACCTCCTGATCTGGGCCTCCTCATAGCCCGACCCCCATAACACAGAAGTTGACTGAACTCCAAGTCCAGCTCCCGCACTGACCGCATCTCCTGAGACAACTGAAGGAANAACACCGGCGCTCCCCACGGTGATACACTAGGACGTATGAATCCCTTACTCAACAAATCCTCTAGCTGCTTCTTCAGGTCTGCCATCTCTTCTGGAGCCATTCTGTAAGGAGCTTTGATAAAGGCGTCGTCCCTCNAAGACGAAGTCAGCCCAAGTCATCTCCCTCTGCACTCTCCTAGCAGCCATCTCCACCACACCTGAGCATCACCAACCAGATGATGAAGCCCTATGTCCACCCAAAACTCCTCAGGACATCTCAGAGTATGGAAGTTACGTTCCACACTCATCATCCACGCATCTGCAGTAGTAGGATCTGTACCACCCAAAAACCGCGCAGTCTCGATGNTATAGTAACCAGATAAGCCTCACGGCCCTTCTCGATCATCTTCCCAGCCTGAATGGCCGAGATCACGAGACTCCCTGAAGTCGATCCACNTCCTCCGCCACCACTTGTGGCACTACCTGAGCCTGAGCCGGTACCACTGCGGGCAACCGCTCCAACAACTGTGCTAGCATAGCTGAAAATTCAACACCAGGGACTCCGCCCGCTGGGACTCCTACACCCGGGACCCTATCATCACCGGCCACTGGAGCATCAACACCGCCCCCTCCGGCCACACTCATGGAATCCTCCTGGACACCCTGCGACTCGCCAACACCCTCAGCTGTCACACTCTGGTCCGCAGTCTCACTCACTGCTGGGCTTTTGCCCCTACCACGACCATGTCCGCGTCCACAACCACGTCCGTGTCCATGACCACGACCATCATCAGCACCATCTCTAGCCATCTGCACTACCATGAACAGAAGACTAAGCAAACAATTTCTATTATAACACAGAAACATAAACTCACCGTGGAATCACAAAGTAGGCTCGAAGAGGATGTTCTAGGACTCCATGCCACACACAATTGACTAACTCACATAATCAATCAACGCATGCAAATCCCAAACATCTACAGCACAAAGCCTAGTGAACCCAAACCTAGAACCGTAAGGGCTCTGATACCAAACTGAAAGGACCCAACTTTTTAAAAAAAAATTAATAAATAATAAATATAATATAATTAATAAACTACAACTAGTGGTCCCATACCCACTAAACTCCTAACCACAATCACATTCAACAGCAGAAATAACCAATACCAATATCAATAAATAACCAATATTATAACATAATCAATATCCAAATACCAAACAGCAAGAATCATAGAACCAACAACCTAACAATGTTTCAAATGACTCAAATCTAGCAACTTAGCAATGCCAGACAACATCCAAGCGAGTCCCTAGAACATCCTCCTCTTCATTGCCTTGATTCCACGATCACACTTTGCCTTTACCTGCACCACAAACACAAATTGCAATGCATGAGTATTTTATAAACACTTAGTAAGGCAATCCTCCCATCTACTGGGCTATACACACAAGCAATAGAGACATCTCTAACCGTCAAACAACAATCAACAATCAACAATAACAAATTAGGACTCTGCATCGACCAACACCAACATGCATCGACCGACACCGGATGGGGATGCATCGACCGACACAAGGTTGCATCGACCGAACACTTGCATCGATCGACACTCGCACTACACCGACCGATGCATTCTCGACATAATACGAAAACCCTAGGTTTTACGCGCCGTCCTCGCACTTGCATCGACCGACACACAAAGTGCATCGACCGATGCAATGCCGAGCATCGTGCTTTCCCCAAAGCTTTTCGCCGGATCTTCGTTCCTACATCCACAAAACTCGATCCCAAGCCACAAGAAAGCTTCCTAACATCCCAAGTAACAATCTAACAAGCCTAACAACAGATAACAAGCAAATCAGAGAGATCTCTAGCTTAGATAAGCCATGGTCATGCACCTACCTTTGCCAAGAAGATTCTTAACCTTAAACAAGCAAAAAAACGTTCCTAGGAAGCTCCTACAACGATCCCAGCTACAGATCTCTACAGGAACAGCCTCAAATCTCCAGAAATCACCAAGAACACTCAAGAACACTTAGGGAACTTTTCTCTCTTTTGTTTCCTCTCAAAAACGGCCAAATCCGTCGAATGAGACAAAAACACGACTTAAAGGTTTCCTAACCCAAAACGTAGCGTTACTTAAGTCAAAAAGCAGAAAACTGAACCTGCATCGACCGATGCACCATATGCATCGACCAATGTAATCCTCTAAACCGGGATTTCGGTTCGCGGATGTTACAATTGTGTTAAGGGTAAATTTCATAAAATAACAACTGTTCATGTTTTTTATTCATCTTTGGTCAAAGTCAAACACAACTTCCATAAAATAGTCACAAGGTAATTTTAGACCAAAATATCCATGTAACTAAACTAGATTATACAATAATTACTAGATTTTAACCCACGGTACACCGCGTGAATATAATTTTTGTTATTATATATATTTTATGTTGTATTTTATTTGTTAATATTGGATGTTTTGTAAATAGAAAAATAACTAAATTTTCCGGCAGTTTGTACGGCTAAATGTTTATATTAATTTTTTAACTCGTAATATATTTCATGACCAATTGTTTGGTATATTTAGTTTGTATTGTTTAGTGTTTAAGATTCTATTTTGATTTTTAATTACTATAACAAAAAAATAAAAGATCTAAATACATAATAAGTCATTTATACACTATAATTAAGTCACATTGTTCCTAATGATTTAATTATTTTACCCAATCTTAGTTAAATTAACTTAATTTTATATATTCTAATATTAATAGTGTTAAAAATTAATAAAATGAGGATTTAATCCGTGTTAGCACAAATTTAATGATATTTTATTAATTTCAATTTCTCCTCTTTATAACTCATCTACTATATAACCATATTATATAGTATTTTAAACTTTTTAATTTTACATATTTTACATATTTTAAAATTTTATTAAGTTTATATATATTAGTTATAATATTTAAATAAATGTGAATCGAAGTTCTTCTTATGTTAAGAATCAAAGCTCACAGGTGTTAGAAAACTAAATGGGAATCAAATTGTTGCTTTGTTTGTTTGCAAATGAGTCAGAGATAGAATATCTTCAAAATTCAATAGAAGGTGTGGTTAAATATATCACAGTTTCTGTTTCAATATTGATTTTGCTGTAATATTTTTTAGTTGGAATGGAATGTAAAATGTTTAGGAAACAAAATCTGAAGTAATGCTATTTTTGGAAATTTTTTAGGGATTAACTTTGTAAATAAGTTTTTAAATAAGTACAAATAAAAGGGTAGAAACCAAAATGTACTTCAAAAAAATATATATATATCTATATATATATATANATATATATATATATATATATATATATATATATATATATATATATATATATGGGTAGTTGGTTATTTAGTCAGCTACAAAAAAATATAAATAAAAAATATGACATATTAGATACTATAAATTTATTATTATTTCTTCATCCTCTTTTATTTTCACATTTTTTTTCTTTCTAGTGTTATAGCTATTTTTTATTTTTATACTTTTAATTACAATTCATTTTTCTCTATCTTTTAAGACCCATTTTCTTAACTGTTTTTTTTTAATTTAAATCGTACCGTTAAAAACGATTCGAGATTAACATTAACATGTGCATATGTGTTATGTGTACGTACATGGTAATAAATTATATGTGATATGTGTACGTACATGGTAATAAATTATATACTTTTATGTACGTAAATATTAAAATAATTTATATATTTATGTGTACGTACATGGAAATAATTTTTACGTACATGGTAATAATTTGTGTACAAGATTATATATATATATATATATATATATATATATATATATGAAAATACAAGGATGGAGTGTTTCTACCAAAAAAGAAAAACATATATAAGGAGGAAGTGTATATAATAGTACACAAGGTTGTACATGTACCCTACATCACTATACTAAATACATGTATACGATATACTCCACATTTTACACTAAACATATACCACTAAGCAGAGCCGGCCAGGACTACAAGCAGGGCAAGCTGGTGCTTGCGGCCGTCAGATAATATGTACTTATTAATCGGCCTCTTTTACAGAGAAGTTCTCTTGGTCTGTTGGTAAAAGTGGTTGGTTATTAATGTCTTGGACCAGGGTTTGAACCCCATCACCTCCATTTTTTTTAAATTCAAAAATTCGATTTTAAAAAAGTTTTTATAAAATTTAGGTCTACTTGGGCTTGCGGCCAATAAATGTCCAGCGCCGGCTCTGCCACTAAGTGCAATTTTACATTCTAAATTCAGATTTTATGTCAAACTTTTCTATCTTACATACATTTTTTCTCTTTCATTCTTACACTTACGATTACAAATTACAATTACATTTTCACATAGATTTCAACACTTAGGATCAGTTCCTTCTTTGGCTGACATCTCCTTCTAATGAACCAAAAATAACCCCCTTGAAGCTTATTGCGGCTCAAACAACGGTTTATACAATTTGGCATGAGAGAAATGCTTGCATTTTCACCGACAATCATACCCCAGTTGTAGGTTTGTTTCAATATCGTGATAGGAGTATTCGTAATACTTGCCTAGGTAGAAATCATATTCTGACGCTTCATGACTTTCTATTGCTATGGTTATGATCTTCTTCTGCATAATCATACTTTTTGTATATGATGGTTCTTTTACCGGGTTTGTTCATCTTGGAGTTTGTTATCGTTCTGGCACCTTATTTATAATCTACGTAACTGGAAACAATGCCATATAATACCATAAATTACGTACATACATACACGAGTTCAATGTACATTGAGATCGTGTGCGTACACGAGTTCAATATACATTGAGATCATGTGCGTACACGAGTTCAATATACATTCAAATCGTGTGCGTGCACGAGTGATTATGTACGTGAGAGATGCACCATCACATCCTCTTTCATTTTCAAAATTAAAAATAGTAGATATTTAAAATCGTAGATATTTTGCTTTAATAATTTATGTTTAAACAAACTAGAAATGTTATAAAGGTTATCCAATATTTAATACTTTATGTACGTTATTCTCGTGTTATCATATACAACTCTTGTAAAACTAAAATATATGTAATGTGTATATAATTACTAAAATATAAGTTTTATGTTGGTTGTGAACATGTAAATACTACAAGGACCTGTAAACATACATTTATAAATTATACAAATATCAACATATATTCAAGACAAGAAGAATGTTTTCTTCTTGTAGAAGATAATGGTCTAAAGAAGAATCCAACCGACAACCTTTAGATTGTACAACAACATTATCCTCTGATATCAGGTTTATATTTATAAATTTTGTAAGGTATATCTTTGAAATTTTAGTCAAATCAACCAAATGTTTCTAATGTACAACTATATATTGTGTACACCACTTCTACAATAGTACATAATCTAATAGACGTACATATCATCAATATTACGTACACCATAAATTGCATACACATACATAGAAGAAATTTAATGAAGAACTTTTTGTAATTTTGCAATCATTTTCGACCTGAATCTTCTCTTCTGCAACCTTAAAATTTTGCAGCCACCATTCACAGTTTTCTTATAATCTTTTGTGTTTGTACATTATAATATTTTTTACACATAAATTTTGTAAATCTAACATATATAAATATATTTTAAATTCAAAAAATTTAAAATCATAAGTTTTTTTTTTAAAGATTGATTTGAGTTCTTCAAGATCTTTACTTTCAAAAATTTCCTTTGTAAACTCTTTCCTTTCGGTTTGGGCAACCAATCTTGGAGTTTTATTTGAATTTAATTTATGTTTGGTTGAAAAAAAAAAGATTGATTTAAGTTGATTACATTGAAAATTTCTAAACATGAATGAATTATAATCTTTTGATCATAACCTTACTCGTCATAAATAAGATGTAGTTATTTTTTCCCATAAAAAAGAAGAACAATAGTTTTCTCACCACAAATCATCTCTACTTCTTCTTCGTTTCTTCTCTTTTCAATTTTTTTTTATTTTTATTTATTTCTATATTAGTAAAATTAATTAGTTTAAGTAAAAATCTGTTACATTTGGTGGAAGAGAAACCAAACTAAAATAGTTTGGTTACAGGGCATTATTGTCTAAAAAATACTATTTGGCTATTCTGTGAAAAGTGAAAATAACTTTGTCAAACCATGAAAGAAAAAACAAAAATTGGTGTGGTTTGTGAAATTTTCTTTTGTGTTAATCCGCTAACTTTTAGTAATTAAAATATCAATATATCATACATAAAACTAATAATCCAAATCAACATGGAGAAGATGAGCCACGAAACGTAAAATTGACAAACCCTCCACATAAAATAAAAAACGACTGTTGTAGCCACATCAAAGAATTAGTAATGTTTTATCTCTTGTATACTTGGGTATAAAAATAAAAGGAAACAAAAACAATTGCACCTAGGTAAACGCCCAAAAATATACGATCAGACTCCGCAACAATCCTTTCTCGATGGGGGCATCCTCCTTTCTTCCATTGTGCTCCACATATGTAGCAAAATTTGTAGCCACATCTATGTATCCATCAACCATAAACAGTACAATAATGATATAATTAGGTGAAAACATAAACAGATTCTAAAATGAATAATAATAGCTAGAGAATATGTGATCATCATGATGATACCTGCAGGTTATTCTGATGCATGTTGAGATAAGCTTGAAGCACAAGCAAGTCTAAAGAGATTTGGAAATAAGAGTTTAGGAAGTTATGAGAAATAAGGAAACTATATTCTTAGAGAGATTAGGAAAATTGTGTTGAGAGTTCCTTATAAATAGAGTTGTCAAGGTGTGACTTCCTATTGTGATGAATTGAGAGATTGTGAGAACTTTAGGTTTTTGAGATATTTTTCCTAAAGAAATAAAGGTGATTTGTTTGAGATTGTGTTTAGCTTTGTTCTTGATTTCTAGATTTGGTATCAGAGTGTTACGACATCCTTGGGAGCGATGTCCGAAGGTGCTATCATTGCTTCTAAGCCAAAGGAAGGAACCGGTTCTACGTCCATTCAATGTCCTATGCTCAATTCAGCAAACTACACGGTATGGGCGTTAAAGATGAAGATTGCACTAAAGGTTCATAAGGTTTGGAAAGCTATCGAACCTGGAACAGAAGCAGCAGACAAAGACAAGAATAATATGGCCATGGCTCTTTTGTTCAAGTCCATCCCTGAGTGTCTTGTTCTGCAGATCGGTGATTTAGACACAGCGAAAAAGATTTGGGATGCCATCAAATCAAGACATGTGGGAGCTGAACGTGTGAAGGAAGCACGTCTTCAGACACTTATGGCCGAGTTCGAACGACTTCAGATGAAAGATTCAGAGAGAATCGATTAGCTTGCAGGCAAGTTGTCGGAGATTGCTTCTAAATCCGCCTCTCTTGGAGTATCTATTGAGGAAACCAAGTTGGTTAAGAAGTTTCTTAATTGTCTTCCTCATAAGAAGTTCATCCATATAGTGGCTTCCTTAGAACAGGTGTTAGACCTAAACACCACCTATTTTGAAGACATTATAGGGCGACTCAAAACATATGAGGAGAGAATTTCTGTTGGTACAGTCGAAGCACAAGAAGATCAATCTAAATTGATGTATGCGAACATGGAAACACCAAAGTATACTAATACAGAGACACAGAACAGCCGAGAGTTTACAAACGATTATCGAGGAAGAGGACGCGGAGGTCGATTCCCTAGAGGCCGAGGAAGAGGACGTGGTTATGGACAAAGAGATGCTTCTCACATCACTTGTTTCAGATGCGACAAACAAGGACACTTTGCCTTTGATTTTCCTGACCGCTTACTAAAACTCCAAGAAGCTCAAGTCCTAGATACTACTAATACGCAGGAGGCTGATGAACTTATGATGCATGAGGTTGTATTCCTTAATGAAAAACGGTGCATTCCAAGTAAGTTTGAAACCAACACAAGAGAGGATAATATATGGTATCTTGACAATGGTGCCAGTAACCACATGACTGGTGATAAAAGATACTTCGAGAAGATGGATGAGTCTGTTACCGGGAAGGTAAGGTTTGGAGATGATTCAAGGGTTGATATAAAGGGAAAAGGTTCAATCTCACTTGTTGATATGAATGGAGAGCTACGAGTCATGACAGATGTTTATTACATACCAGACTTAAAGAGTAACATTATTAGTTTGGGACAAGCGACATAAGCAGGTTGTGACATAAGGTTAAGAGGAGGATTTTTAACAATGAGATATGCTCAAGGAAAACTACTCGCTAAAGCTCCAAGATCGAAGAACAGACTTTACAAGATTTGTATAGATTTTCACGACAATGCTTATTTGAACTTGTCTTTCATAAGTGAATCTAGTCGCTGGCACGCTCGTTTTGGTCATATAAATGTCGAAACCATCAAGTCTATGAAGCAGAGAGAACTTGTTCAAGGTCTTCCCCACGTAGTGTTCGAAAAAGAAATCTGCAGGTCCTGTCTACTTGGAAAACAGACAAGACAGATATTCCCACAAGCCACCACATATAGAGCATCTTCACCTCTAGAACTGATCTACGGAGATCTGTGTGGACCTATAACGCCAAGTACAGCTGCGGGAAATAGATTCATTTTCGTTCTCATTGATGATCATTCGCGTTATATGTGGACTACATTGTTGAAAGAAAAGAGTTATGCATTGGAGAAGTTTAAAACCTTTAAACTTCGTGTTGAGAAAGTATCAGGAGCTCGGATCAAGACTTTTAGGACAGACAGAGGAGGTGAGTTTGTTTCACAAGAATTTAATGAGTACTATGAAAGCTATGGGATTCAGAGACATCTTACTGCCCCATATACACCACAACAGAATGGTGTTGTTGAAAGAAGGAACAGAACAATGATGGAGATGACAAGAAGTATTCTTAAACATATGAAGGTTCCAAATTATATGTGGGGAGAAGCCGTGAGACACACCACATATCTTCTTAATAGAATAACTACAAGGGCATTGACAGATAAAACACCATACGAAGTCTACAAGAAGCAGAAACCCTGTATCGATCATCTACGAATATTTGGGTGTATAGGTTATGCAAAAGTTGATCAACATTTGCTAAAGAAGCTAGACGATCGATCTCGGTTGTTAGTTCACTTGGGGATAGAACTAGGTTCTAAGGCATATAGACTATATGATCCACAAAATAGAAGAGTTGTGGTAAGCCGTGATGTGATTTTTGATGAGAGTAAAGGCTGGAATTGGAGGCAAAATGACACAACGAGAGACGGTGATGGAAGCTTTAATATTACTCTTGGTGAGTTTGGGAATCATGGCTTAACGTTTCAGCAAGAAAGTGTGAGTAATGAACCAGAATTGAACAACAACACTGACGGTGGAGAAAGAGAAGAAACAGAGAGTAATGGACACACACCTGAAATCATTGAGCACGAGATTGCAGAAAACAGTGAGAGTGCAAAAAACAGAGAGACTGCAGAAAACAGAGTAGAAGTTCGTAGAAGTCAAAGACAGAGTAATACGCCTAAATACCTCATGGACTATGTTCTACTCGCTGAAGAAGAAGGAGAACGCTTCTGTTGTGTCTTAATAATGAGCCAAGAAGTTTTATGGAAGCAAGAAGATCGGATAAGTGGATTAGTGCTTGCACTGAAGAAATTAGTTCAATCGAAAGGCTAAATACTTGGGATCTAGTTGACCTACCTCTTGGTGTGAAGCCAATTGGACTTAAATGGGTTTTTAAACTGAAAAGAAACTCCGATGGCAGCATTAACAAGTACAAAGCCCGACTTGTTGCTAAGGGATACGTGCAACAATACAGAATTTATTTCGAAGAAGTCTTTGCTCCTGTTGCACGCATTGAAACCATAAGGCTTCTCATTAACATCGCAGCATCAAACGGGTGGGAGATTCATCATTTAGATGTTAAGACAGCGTTTCTACACGGAGAACTAAATGAGATAGTTTTTGTCACATAACCAGAGGGCTTCGAGAAGAAAGGGTGTGAGGACAAGGTTTATAGGTTGAATAAAGCATTGTACGGTCTGCGACAAGCTCCAAGGGCATGGAACAACAAATTGAATCGGATTCTTGAGGAGCTGCAGTTTAAAAAGTGCTCCAAGGAACCAACTGTCTATCGCAAAACAGAGAGAGGACCAGTCTTGGTTATTGCTGTTTATGTAGATGACTTATTTGTCACAGGGACAGATAAGCAAATCATTTACAAATTTAAGGAGGAGATGGCTGAAAAATTTGAAATGAGTGACCTAGGCTTGTTGACTTACTATCTTGGAATAGAGGTTATTCAACATGAGTCTGGAATTGTTCTAAGCCAACGGAGATATGCTCAAAAAATATTAGAAGAACAAGAATGGTGGACTGCAATCTTGAGTATATACCTATGGAGTTTGGACTCACGTTGTCAAAGGCAGAGGATGAAAAGGAGATTAACACCACTGATTTTCGGAAAAAAATTGGTTGTCTTCGGTATTTAACTCACACAAGACCAGATTTATCTTACTGTGTGGGTGTCTTGAGCAGGTATATACACAGTCCCAGGGTCTCACATGGTGCGGCAATAAGACAGTGTTTAAGGTATCTTAAAGGAACAACAAACCTTGGCTTAGTGTTTAGAAGAAGCTCGAGAATACCAAGGCTTATTGGATATAGTGATAGTAGCCTTAGCATTGATCCAGATGATGGGAGAAGTACAATAGGTCACATTTTCTACCTAGGAGAAGGTCCTATTTCATGGTGCTCACAAAAGCAAGATGTTGTGGCTATGTCATCGTGTGAAGCTGAAATTATGGCCGGAACTGAGGCGACCAAAAAAGCAATTTGGTTGCAAGATTTACTTAGTGAGATTACAGGAGTCGAAGCTGAGAGAGCCATTATTCGTATTGATAACAAGTCTGCAATAGCTCTCACAAAAAATCCTGTCTTCCATGGGAGAAGCAACCACATTCAAAGGCGGTTCCATTTCATTAGAGAGTGTGTGGAGACTGAACTAGTTGAAGTTGAGCATGTACCGGGGATAGAACAAAAGGCGGATATTCTCACTAAGGCGTTGGGAAAAATGAAGTTCAAAGAGATGAGAGAGTTCATTGGAGTTAAAGACTTAGAGAAGTGTTTCAAGCTTAAGGAGGAGAATGTTGAGATAAGCTTGAAGCACAAGCAAGTCTAAAGAGATTTGGAAATAAGAGTTTAGGAAGTTATGAGAAATAAAGAAACTATATTCCTAGAGAGATTAGGAAAATTGTATTGAGAGTTCCTTATAAATAGAGTTGTCAAGGTGTGACTTCCTATTGTGATGAATTGAGAGATTGTGAGAACTTTAGGTTTTTGAGATATTTTTCCTAAATAAATAAAGGTGATTTGTTTGAGATTGTGTTTAGCTTTGTTCTTGATTTCTAGAATGCAACCATGAGAAAATTCAATCATGTGGTTGCAATTTCCACATTGACGCCACATATTCTGATTTGCTAGAGCTTTGAGCTTTATATCATCTTCTGTAGGATTTGGACCCAATCTCTTGTAATCGTCGCACAACAAGTTACTATGCCACGCGACTTTGCAGTTGACGCAAAAGGGTTCACCGCATTCAAAACAGCATCTTATAGTTTCATCTCCCGTTTTCGACATTAAAGTTTGGTCAATAAACTCTGTCTGCCACAGGAACCTGTTCCTCTTTGTTCATTCGTTCCCACATCTCTCTTAGTTTAGGCATCAAAAGATTTGCACAGCTTGTAAGAGTTAGATTAGACTTGCATTGATAATTTGGACACCTTGGTACACTTCCCTCGAGTAGCCTCACTTCTATATGTCGTTTCATGCATTCCACACAGAATTCATCATGACCGCATAAAGCAACAGAAAACATATGCTCAGCTTCAAAATCATTGTAACAGATACAACAAGTCTTCTTCTGAAGAGGAGGCATATTACGTATGCTGATTTCAGAAACTACTGTTTCCATTGTAAGCTTATAAGCAAACTTAGCTTGATTTCTAGTCATTAGAACAGGGATGCTAGACGTCATTTGTTGTCTGATACATTTCACATCATCCAAAAGAATGGCAATGTTATCTTGCTCAGGCTTCGATATCCCCAAGACCTACATACATTCAAGGAACGATATACATGTAATGAAACAATAACACGTTGTGTTATTGAAATTAATATATAGTATGACAAAAAAAATATAAGTCACAGTCTATTGTCTCTTTAAAATATATAATCGAATCTTAAGAATAAAGAACTTTGATCAAAGATCTGTACACGTTAGCTTCCAAGACAAGTAAAGTAAAGATCACCTATTTCATTAAGCATCTGAACCTTATTAGTCAAAGGAAAACTTACCAATTCGAAAATATGATCATGATCACAGTAGAATGATATATGATTGATCCCCAAACCCAAAGCTTCGGTTAGCCCTCGCTTCAACGCAGTAAGCTCAGCCTCCAAAACTGTTACGGCGGAGTCATGATGACGTGAACCCTTGTTATGAAACAAGAGATTATCTTCTTGGCCGCAAATTGCAACTCCGAATCTTGTCGTTTCCTCGCTCACCAAACCCTTGAAGTAAAGCCTGTGCATGTGGAACTGTGAGGGTTTTAGGTCATCCATAGATACAGTATGTTGCAAAATGTCTATGAAGATTCTTCCCATATATATAGAGGCCAATATTTTAGGGTTGTAGGGGTTTAAGCCCCTCATGAGTTTTCTATTAATTAGGATTATATATATTCTTTTGTACAGTATATATTTTTTTAAATATCCCCAAAATTTTGGGGACGCATCTTTATCAACCAGTTAGAAATTCCTTTTGAATCTAGTGAATTATTTTTTTGGATTTTCAACTCACAGTTTTAGTTTCTTGTTCAGAAATTAACGATCTTTTTTTTGCCAAGAAGTTACAATCTGTTTCAAGAAGCTTTTCTACTTCAACTTTTACAGCCAAGGATCGTGTTTGAATAAATCTATCCGAGAAATACTGATTTCGAATGTTGTTGCAAATGAGATTCAGTAACATTTTAATTACATCAATTAAAAATTTGGAGTTTCAATCATATTCGAAGATTTACTAAATGCGTACATATTCTACTTAAAATTTGGAGTGCAAATGAGATATTTTCAGTCAATGTTATATGTGAGTATGTGACTGTACTATGATCATGATTCATGACCAAAACAATTGAACTGTTTTAATCAATCACTAGACAATAACCCGCGTTGGTAGCACGGAGAATTTTTATTTTATTTTGTTATTTGTTAATATTATGTTTATGTTGTATCATTTATTTACATGTTATATAATATAGTATTATATTGTGAATTTTGATTCATATTAAACTACTAATAGGTAGGCATGGAAACTACTACCGATACCCGTATTGGACCCGTTTTTCGGTTTGTATCCGTCCCGAAAAAAGGTATCCGCAGGTTTAGGGTCGAGTGAAGGGTATAATAATTATATTATCCATAAATAATGATCGAGTATTGGATATTAATTTAATTTTTGACCGTCTCGTTACCCGTCTCATTACCCGACTCATAAATACACGTTAATATTTTGTAGAATAATGTTACCAGCGTGAGGAAATATTTATGTAAATTTGGATTTGTTTGTTACAAAATAATAGTAGAAAATTTATTAATTCTATACATTTTATAAAATCATATATTTAATTTACTTAAGGTCATACTCTGATTTCGACCCGTAGTTGGTACTACTATTTTGGTTTGGTGCAATATCAAATTCGTTAATTATACATTCGGTAAAGCCAAAAAAATCCAACAAAACATGTATTGACCCGTGATTTGGTATTACAAATTGATGTGATCGTTTTTAGAGATTTTAATATACCAAATTTACAAATTGAAGTTATTGGTATAATATGTTGTATATTAATTTTATAGGTGAAAATTACAATTAATTTATGTATATTATCAATATTATACACTTAGTATTGTTTATATAGTGAATATTGTGTATAAACAATTAAGTTTTAGCCAATTAAATAGTTTGTTATTATTTCCTAAGATTTATGAAACAATAAATAGAGTTTTATTATTTTGTAAACAAATCTAAACTTTTCTTTTGTTAGTTATTAGAATAATTAAAATATAATAGCATTTTCGTAATATGTCACATCAGAACTGGTTAAATTTTTAACAACATAGCTTAAATAAGTATATAGATATATTTTAAAAATATAAACAATGTTGTATCCTAACTTTAATATATATTTGTTATTATTAAATGATTTAGATATGTAAATATTTAATCTTAGTTTTATAAATAAATTTAAGTTTTATAATTTTCTAAATAGTTTG
Source organism: Camelina sativa (assembly GCF_000633955.1). NCBI lineage: Eukaryota > Viridiplantae > Streptophyta > Magnoliopsida > Brassicales > Brassicaceae > Camelina > Camelina sativa. Next base: position 15,935,166 of record NC_025693.1, read on the forward strand.
TTATTGTTTTGTAAGATTTCTGAAACAATAAATAGAATCTGTTCAATTATTTTATTACATAATTTCGAAATAATTTTATTATTATTTTATTTAATAATTTTTGAAATTATTTTATTAATGGTTTTTTGTAATCTAATAAATTAATAATTACTATTTTTTGGATAATCATTTTCAGGTTACAACAAATTAATATTAATATTAAGATTCTGTTATTATATTTTGTATAAAAATACAGTGGCATTTTGTGTAATATTTACTTGGAGTAAGGTTATTTGTTTAAAGGGTTGCTTAGATAAGTATATAGATGTATTCAAGTATTATTTCTCTTTTTTTTTTTTTTTTTTTGGAAAAACTTTTCTATTAATATTAGTAATGATAATGGGCCTACCACTAATGGGCTCGGCCTTGGAACTAATTACAAAGGTCCAGCAGTTACAAAAAGGAGAAAACGGCGGTCGATGCCTTCGCCGGAAAAACGATCGGATCCTGCTGAATGACCTGAAACAGAAGCTTGAACAGGAACGCCGGTGGTTGCAGGATCCACGGCTTTGCGGCGGATACACCAAATCGAAACCCTTGACATCCGCAACCAAACTCTGTCTCAGGTTCTTCTCCGGTGTACTGCTTGACCCGCTACAGATCCTCCAACAAGTTCAAACCACCAATGACAGGCTCCGCGAAGACAGGTCCCGTGCCTAGCAACCCGCTCACTCAGATCTAACACGCCTCTTCCAGCTCCGGCAACCACCGCAACCTCCAGGTAGGTTTGCTTCAATCCGGTCTGGTGGACACAAAGTCATGGCGATTTACAGAGGATGATGGCTCAATCCATCTTCCATAAACCGGATCCCATGATAGCCCCTAAGGATGTCAAACATCTAGGTTAACCACCGCAACAATGCAACAATACCCTCCTGCCCTCCTCCGACTTCCGCCGCAACCGCAGCTTCTGGCGGATGGGTGAACCAAGGGAAAAGCTCCACCGCGACCAAACGCGGCTTGATCTAGAAGCTTCCCGACCATCCAAACCGAAGCCACAGTTGCATCAGAGGAAGACAAACCACGCCTCTGTTGCCGGAGATGCAAACCACCCACCACTGCCTTCCCCTTGTAGATTCAAGACCCACAATGAAGAACCGCCCAAACTTACCTGTCAAAGAAGCCAACCCCAACTGAGAAGTAACGCCTCGACTGGACGGAGAGAAGTCAAGATCCAGTGAGAGAAACACCAGATCTGACCACCGGAGTTCACCGAAGAGAAGCCGCGGCTCTCACTTCTCACCAAAGCCAACAAACCCTTCGGCGAGTCCCAACACACAAAGTCTTCCACCCAGATCTGCCAAATCCAGCCACGAACAAACGCTGCCGTCCTCAAGCAAGTCCGTCGAGGCTTCACTAGCAGACACCTCCCAAAGAAGACTCCGCTTCACGCGCCTAGACATCGCCGGAAACCACCAACAAGAGAACCAAATCAGAGACGAAGGACCACCTCACAGAGGGTGACGATGACAGTAGAAGCAGCTAAGAAAAGAGGGGAACAAAAGCCCTCTCCGGTGCCGGGAGGGCAACCGGAGAAGTGACGGCTCAAAACTAGGTTTAAGTTTTTAGAGAGAAGGTGGAGATAAAAAAGGAGTCCTCTCTATTATTTCTCTTTAGTTCTTGAGTAATAATAGATAACCTTAAAAAAAACAAACTATAACTATTATTTTCAAAAGATGTGGTTGGTGTGGCGATTATCCCAAGATTTTATATATTGTCAAGTTGAAATTTTAAATGTGGAGGTGACAAGCGTTTTTGGCTCTTTGCGTAATATTTGGCCACATTTCTCAGTACATGGAAGTGGATCTTGAAAAAGGCCATTCTTCTTCTTATCCTCAAAGAATTAACATAGAGAGTGAGAGAGATGGAGAATAAAACTCAGGAGGAAGCTTCGACCATCAAAGTTTCATCCCTTACTTGCATAGATCTCGCCAACACTAATCTTCATCAATCAGCGGCTTCGCTTAAACAGGTCTGTCTAGATTTTTTTTTTTTTTTTAGGCTCAAAGTTAAAGATGATTACAATGACCCTTACATATGTCAAAAACTTTGACCCGTGGGTTATACTTATTGAAGGCATGTCTAGACTGTGGATTTTTCTATGTCACAAATCATGGTATAAGTGAGGAGTTAAGGGACGAGGCTTTCGAGCAGAGCAAGAAGTTCTTTGCTCTTCCTTTGGAGGAGAAGATGAAAGTCTTGAGGAACGAAAAACATCGAGGCTATTCACCTGTCCTTGATCAAATCTTAGATCCTGAGAATCAAGTCGATGGTTTGTATGGCCATCTTTTACTTGCTTGATCAAAAATTTGTTGTTGATGGTTATCTCAATCTTGACGTACCTAATGATGGTATTCAGGGGATTACAAAGAAAGTTTTTTCATTGGAATCGAGGATTTCAAAGATGATCCACATGGGGATACACCATTCTATAGCCCCAACCTATGGCCTGACTCTGGTTAGTTATTTTTTTCTCCATATATTCTAGTTAGCTTTTTTTAATTTTTTTTAATACACTTTTATTTTTTTGGCAGATGTTTTGCCAGGATGGCGATCGACCATGGAAAAATATCATCAAGAAGCATTGTAAGTCTGAAGTCTCATGTTTCATTTCTTAAAATAATTAGTGAAAATATTCCAGTTTGACACAAAATAACTTTTTAGGCAAGATTAAATTCTTGACTCTACTAGACAACATTAGTGAGTATGTTTTTTACTATATAAGACCGTACATTTTTTTTCTGTGAAAAGATTCAGAGAAAAATTTCCAAATTGTATACTTATGATGAGCCTTCCACATGGTCAGGAGGGTATGTAAGACTATTGCTAAATTATTGGCATTGGCGCTAGACTTGGAAGCGGATTATTTTGATAAACCGGAAATACTGGGAAATCCCATCGCAGTTATGCGATTAGTGCACTACGAAGGTGATGTATTTTCTTGATTATGCTTTGCATGTCCATGATCTGCTGATCCCAAGTAGTATAATTGTATTCCTTCTTTCTGCTATCTTTTAGGGGTGTCGGATCCCTCCAAAGGAATATTTGGATGCGGGGCACATTCTGATTTCGGAATGATGACTCTCTTAGGAACTGATAGTGTCATGGGGCTCCAGGTATTACACAATTTCGCTAGTCCTATAACTTAAGATGTGACCAGGTTTGGTAATGAGAAATTACTAATGTATGACCGCAGATATGCAAGGATAAGGAAGCGAAGCCTAGGAAGTGGGAATATGTACCATCTATTAAAGGGTATAGTGAGAATATAATTTAACGTTTTTGGATCCATGAAAAAATATTAAACATCAACTCTTATGATAAAATTCTGTTTTTATATATGTTTACCTCTTCAGAGCATATATTGTGAATCTTGGTGACTTGCTTGAGCGTTGGAGCAACGGCATTTTTAAGTAATATCGATTTGTTTAACCCTCTGCGTTGTGATTTTGGCAAGTTTTCTATATAGCTGACATTTTTCTCACATACATATATACAGATCAACATTGCATCGGGTACTTGGGAATGGTCAGGAAAGATATTCCGTAAGTCTCTTACTAATACCCATATTGTTGAACATGTTCACAAATGAGTTCGAGATACTATATAACACTGGACATCTTTTCAATGTGATCTTGTTATAGATTCCATTCTTTGTAGAACCGAGTCACGACTGTCTAGTAGAGTGCCTTCCTACCTGCCAATCCGAAAACAAGCCTCCTAAGTAAGGCTTTATATCTTTATTTTGTTACATTGGGACCTTGGACATGTATCAATGTCTCTTAAAGACGTTAACGATTGTGTTTAATGAACAGATATCCAGCTATCACATGTAAAGCATACCTCACCCAACGTTACCAGCAATCACATGTGGATTTGAGCATCTACAAACAGATTTAAGTGAAAGTCTTTGGGTTTCTTCTATTTTGGTTTAACGCCCCTCCCATTATAAACGCTTTGCTTCTCTTTTTTTTGTTAAAATTTTAATTAAAGGCTTGTTCACCTAGGTTTATACCCTTTTTATAAATGGGACCTATTTGATTTACAATTTTTTCTTTTCATTACAATTACAACCCTCATTAGAAAAACAACGTCTTTGTTGACAAAAAAAAACGTCTTTTAATTGAGAACACAACTGGTTCAATTCATGATTTGAGATATACCATCTAAAGTATAATGAAACCAAACACGTATGCTAAGAGAATTAATAAAACTAGTGTCTTCAGTACATAACCACAAAACAATATGTAATGACCTGATAGAAAAGTCCTAGTTGCACCCACTTCCTATATCATTAAGGTTTGGTGTAGTTATGTTTACGTTTGTACGTACGTGCAAATTGCATATATGTAGTACCAGAGAAATACAGCTATGGATAATTAAGTCAACGAGATATACACACGCATGTTGCAAAAACTAATTAAACTATATGTCAGTACGTACTGATAAATAAAAAATGTTAAACATCAATCATAGTATTAAAAAATAGCTCCATATGAGTCAGGAATCAAGATTTATAACCAAACTAGATGAGTATATCCACCATGTGTGGTGTCTATGTTCTTGCAAATATATACAGCAGGTCTTTAGGCAATCGATTGCTGCTCGGTATTGGGGATTTACATTTGGACCAAGTTGGTGTTGTGGGCTTTGGGCTTTTTTCCACCCATCGGTTTCTATTGGTTACTCTCGGTTTTGTTCTGAGTCCTTTACTCTGATTACTCGTCCGTGGTTTGGGCGGGTAGCCTTATGTGTCTTAACCACACAATTTTGATTTTTAATTAATGAATATTATTAGTTGGACATGTCAAGACCTAGGTAATAAGGCAACCATTGGTAATCTGTGGGATTTATGGCATAAACATTGACCTGATTTTTTTATTTTTGATGGAAACAAAATAACCTCGTATTGTTTTGGAAAAATATGTAGGGCATTTTGGCTACAAAAATTTAACTACAGTTGACCCTATTGGTTCTAGTGGAAGTTTGGCACTTTTTAACAATCAAGAGGATTTTAATATCTCTATTTTATTTGAGTCTAATCGGTTAATTGATATTGAAGCGGTTTATAAAGGACGGGTCATCTATTTAACGTTCGTTTATGGTGACCCAGTACCCAAGAACCGTGACATGGTATGGGAGCGGTTATTGCGTATTGGTGTGTCTCGGTCATCACCATGGTTTGCTGTAGGTGATTTCAATGAGCTAACGGGTAATCATGAGAAAAGAGGAGGCAAGCTTCGTCATGCCTATTCGTTCTTCCTTTTAATGGGATGATTCAAGATTGTGGTTTTTTGGAATTTTCCTATCTAGGAGATTGTTTATCTTGGCGAGATTGGCGGGACAAAAAACCTATTCAGTGTTGGTTGGATAGAGCCCTTAGTAATGAAGATTGGCATGAATTGTACGCAGATACGGTTCTAGAATATTTACCTATGATTGCCTCTGATCACAAGCCCATTGTGATTAATATAGGGGAAAAAAGGCCGCGGGGAAAGCGACGTTTTATGTTTGATCGCCGGTGGATTGGGAAGGATGGATTGATGGAGGCGATCGCGGCGGGTTGGGATGGGGGACATCCTCAGAGCTCACCCACTTTTTTAGACAAAATTGTTAATTGTCGACGGGCTATTTCTCGGTGGCGTAAGGAGCAAGTTCCTTTTGGTAGGGACACAATTGAGGCTTTAAAGAGCCAGCTGACCGTTGCTCAGGCCGATGATGCAACTCCACTTTCGGTAATCTCCAATTTAAATGCCCGATTGTGGGAAGCCTATAAGGATGAATAGGTATATTGGTATTTGAAGAGTCGTAATAAATGGATGCAGATGGGGGATCAGAATTCTAAGTATTTTTCATGCCCTGACTAAGCAGAGACGAGCCCGCAATCGGATTACAGGTCTTTTTGATAAGAACGAGGTTTGGTCTACGGAGGATGTTGATATCTGCAATATTGCAGTGTCGTACTTTGCTGATTTGTTTACAACGTTGCATCCAACAAATTTTGATGAGGTCTTATGTGAGGTACGCCCAGTCATTACAAATGAGGCCAATGCACAGTTAACGGCCCCGGTTACAGAGTCAGAGGTTTGTGCGGCTCTATTTATGATGCATCCGGATAAGGTTCCGGGCCCGGACGGGATGACCGCTTTGTTTTACCAAAAAGCGTGGCAGGTTGTTAAAGGAGACCTAGTCTCGCTGGTTAATGGTTTTTTCGAGGAGGAAGTGTTTGACAGAGGTTTAAATACTATGGACATTTGTCTCATTCCGAAGGTGGCAAAGCTAACCCGGATGACGGAGCTGCGTCCAATTAGTTTGTGTAATGTAGGGTATAAAATTATTTCTAAGATCATGTGTCAACAGCTTAAGCAGTTTTTGCCAGGGCTTATTTCGGAAACACAATCGGCTTTCGTTACTGGCCGTCTCATTTTGGATAACATTCTGATTGCTCAGAAAATGTTCCACGGTTTACGGACTAATCCGTCTTGCAAAGGGAAGTTTAGGGCAATAAAAACAGATATGAGTAAGGCATATGACCGGGTGGAGTGGGAGTTTATTGAAAAATTACTTTACAAAATAGGTTTTGATGAAAGATGGATTGGATGGATTATGTTTTGTGTTAGCTCGGTTGAGTACAAAGTTCTTCTGAATGGTCAACCAAATGGTTTGATTATTCCGGCGGGTTGGGATGGGGGACATCCTCAGAGCTTACCCACTTTTTTAGACAAAATTATTAATTGTCGACGGGCTATTTCTCGGTGGCGTAAGGAGCAAGTTCCTTTTGGTAGGGACACAAGTGAGGCTTTAAAGAGCCAGCTGACTGTTGCTCAGGCCGATGATGCAACTCCACTTTTGGTAATCTCCAATTTAAATGCCCGATTGTGGGAAGCCTATAAGGATGAAGAGGTATATTGGTATTTGAAGAGTCGTAATAGATGGATGCAGATGGGGGATCAGAATTCTAAGTATTTTCATGCCCTGACTAAGCAGAGACGAGCCCGCAATCGGATTACAGGTCTTTTTGATAAGAACGAGGTTTGGTCTACGGAGGATGTTGATATCTGCAATATTGCAGTGTCGTACTTTGCTGATTTGTTTACAACGTTGCATCCAACAAATTTTGATGAGGTCTTATGTGAGGTACGCCCAGTCATTACAGATGAGGCCAATGCCCAGTTAACGGCCCCGGGTACAGAGTCAGAGGTTCGCGCGGCTCTATTTATGATGCATCCGGATAAGGCTTCGGGCCCGGACGGGATGACCGCTTTGTTTTACCAAAAAGCGTGGCAGGTTGTTAAAGGAGACCTAGTCTCGCTGGTTAATGGTTTTTTCGAGGAGGGAGTGTTTGACAGAGGGTGGCAAAGCCAACCCGGATGACGGAGCTGCGTCCAATTAGTTTGTGTAATGTGGGGTATAAAATTATTTCTAAGATCATGTGTCAACAGCTTAAGCAGTTTTTGCTAGGGCTTATTTCGAAAACACAATCGGCTTTCGTTACTGGCCGTCTCATTTCGGATAACATTCTGATTGCTCAGAAAATGTTCCACGGTTTACGGACTAATCCGTCTTGCAAAGGGAAGTTTATGGCAATAAAAACAGATATGAGTAAGGCATATGACCGGGTGGAGTGGGAGTTTATTGAAAATTTAATTTACAAAATGGGTTTTGATGAAAGATGGATTGGATGGATTATGTTTTGTGTTAGCTCGGTTGAGTACAAAGTTCTTTTGAATGGTCAACCAAATGGTTTGATTATTCCGGAAAGGGGTTTACGACAGGGGGATCCACTATCTCCTTATTTGTTTATATTATGCACGGAAGTTTTAATTGCAAATATTCGGAAAGCGGAGGAGGATAAATTAATTACAGGGATTAAGGTGGCAAATCAATGCCCGCCAATCACACATCTTTTATTTGCGGATGATAGTTTTTTCTTTTGTAAGGTCGCCAAAGAACAATGTGAGGTCATTTTGAGTATTTTACGAAAATATGAGGCTGCCTCGGGTCAGCAAATAAATTTTGCGAAATCTTCTATTCAGTTTGGTCATAAGGTTGCGGAAGATACAAAACTGGAGATCCAAGGGATTCTTGGCATAACAAATCGGGGAGGCATGGGATCGTACCTGGGGTTGCCTGAGAGTTTAGGAGGGTCTAAAACAAAGGTCTTTTCGTTTGTTCGGGAAAGACTGCAGGGACGTACGACTGGTTGGTCGGCAAAATTGCTTTCTAAAGGAGGAAAGGAGGTCATGATCAAATCTATCGCTACTGCGGTCCCGACGTTTGTGATGTCTTATTTTCGGCTACCGAAGACAATTACATCCAAACTCACCAGTACTGTGGCAAATTTTTGGTCGAGTACGGATGGTAGGACGGGTGGTATGCATTGGTTAGCTTGGGAGAAACTATGCTGTAGTAAACAACTGGGCGGCTTAGGATTTCGGAATGTCGATGATTTTAATTCAGCGTTGTTGGCTAAACAACTAAGGAGGCTAATTGAATATCCTAATTCGTTGTTTGCCAAGGTTTTTAAAGGTAGGTATTATAGGAATTTGGATCCCATGGAACCGATTCGTTCTTACTCTCCTTCTTACGGGTGGAGGAGTATAGTTTCAGCTCGATCTCTGGTACAAAAAGGACTTATTAAACGGGTTGGTTCGGGAGAGTCCATTTCAATATGGACTGACCCTTGGATACCAGCTTAATCCTCGAGACCAGCTCTCAGTAAGGGCTCGTTTAAGGACCCTTCTCTTAAAATTTCACAGTTAATGGATTGTCAGACAAATTCGTGGCGGATGGATGTGCTTTCGGAGCACTTTGATCCAGTTGATGTTGCGTTGATAGGAGCTTTACCTTTAGGTAGCTGCCAAAAGGATGATTCCCTTGGTTGGCATTTTACGAAAATTGGGAGGTATACGGTTAAATCTGGTTATCATGTGGCACGTATGACGACTTCCGGGCCTTTTAAGGCGCTTGGGGATGGACCAGAGATAACCTCCCTCCTAGCTAGTGTTTGGAAGGTTGGCTGCCCACCAAAACTCCACCACTTTATGTGGCAAGCTTTGTCTGGGTGTATTCCGGTTTCACGAAATTTGCGGTGGCGTGGTATCGCATGTGATTTGGGCTGTTCACGATGTGGTGCGGAGGAGGAAACAGTAATAATGTTATGTTCCTTTGTCCACCAGCGCGTCAGGTGTGGGCTTTATCTCAGGTACCGGTAGGATCACATTGTTTTCCGGTGGAGTCTGTTTATGCTAATATGGATCACTTCTTGGATCCCAAAAGCCCGGGATCCCATGTGTCAGCTTTCCCGTGGATTTTGTGGTATTTATGGAAGGCGCGTAATGCAAAGGTTTTTGAAAATATTACGGAGTGGCCGGAGGAGGTTGTTCGGATAGCTGAAGGTGAGGCTTTATCCTGGATCCAGGCTCAGGAGGAGGGTGAAGATGTGGTTTCAACTGTCCAGACAACGGTTGCGGACTCTTGTTTACGGGGGCCAAACGTTTCCCTTCCCATGTTCTTCTCAGGTTACCGTTGTTTCATTGATGGCTCTTGGAAGTCGGAAGATCGTTTTGCAGGAGCCGGGTGGTTTTGTACTCAGTCTCAGGACCCGAGGCCAAGCAGGGGAGCAACTAACTTTCGACGAAGTCTTTCCCCCTTATACGCTGAAGTGGAAGCTTTCATTTGGGCGATGCGTTGCATGATCGGACATGAGACTGCGCTGATTCGGTGAAGATGGTGTCTTCGCCACACGACTGGCCGGCGTTCTCGACGTACCTTGATGATATTAAGATGGATAGGGAGGAGTTCTCTTCCTTTTCCTTATCTTTTATTCCCATAAATGCAAATGCAAAAGCGGATCTTTTGGCACGCTATGCACGCACATTTCTGCACAATGTTTTGTATGTAAACAATTTTCCTTCGCATTGGCTCCTCTGAACTAATCTTTTGTTGAAAAAAAAAAAATTAATTTGTTTTGTAACTGTTGGTGTGTCTAATTCAACATTAATGAATGACCAAAACTTAATTTAGTAAACCTCTTAAAAACAATTTCTATCGTTGGATCTATTTAATCTTAAATATCATGGTTGTTATTAAATTCTATTTGCTTGTACTTACATATTTTTAATGATTTCAGGTTTTGGTAAAAGCTTTTTCGAAATTCAAATAGTCTATTTCACTTCTAAATATTAGTTTTTGTCTTTTTGATTATTAAACCATTATAAATTGTTGAGACTTATTGTCGTTTGTTCCTATTATAAGTCATTTTTACTCATAAATATGAAATATGAAGGGATACACATCATCTCGTAACTAATTATAAAATATAATGTCAGTAATTTTACTAATAAAGTTGTATATTAAATAAATATTCTCTTAATGGAAAATTAAATAGCAAAATAGTGGATTTTAAAGAGGCATATCCTTTTGACAAAAAAAAAAAAAAAGGCATATCCATTTTTTGAGTAATTTATGTTCATTTAAAAGACAACTATCATGATAGTATATTAAAGACAACTATTGTAATGACGTAGAATCGCTATATATACCGATAACGTGTTAGTATATTAAATACACTTACATAATGCAAGTTGTATCAAAATATTTACTCATATAGCATTCTACTACGTTTGTTAATAGAATAAAACATGTTAATAGCACAAACAATGTTATATATCAGTGGATTAGAATGGAGTCAGTATATTTACAGGATGGAAGTGGATGTTGAGGTTCTGGACATTAGTGAAGACAATTAAAGACTCAGTATCATGTTTGGCAAAAGAGAGTCAAAAGAACTAAGTCACCTTGGTCCAGTGGTAAAGGGAGAAAAGTTCCGTCAAAATTTAACATGGTTTCTTCCGGCCTAGAAACCTTTAGGATCACTCCTGATTTATCAAAAAAAAAAGTCAAAAGAAGAAAGCCACTCGTTAGAATGTTATTTGACCTCTCTGATCATCGATGCAGATAATTAACGAGGATCCTATAAGATAGGAGGCTGAATGAATATTATTAGATGGAGAGATTACATTATATAGGAGGAATACAATAGAGATTAGGGATCTATCATTTACACTTATATCCTTTACATATATACATTCTACACGCCCCCTCAAGATGAAGGGGCTGAAGTCACTCCAATCTTGTCAAACAACTCAGTGAATCTGTTCTTCGGTAGAGGCTTTGTGAGTGCATCCGCTAGCTGATCTTTGGTGGAGACATGTGCAACACGCAAGTCACCCGATTGAACCTGCTCACGAATGAAATGGTAGTCCAAGGCGATATGTTTCATTCGGGAATGGAAGACAGGGTTAGCACACAGGTAAGTGGCGCCTACATTATCGCAATAGACTACCGGAGAAGTAGGAAGCTGGACACCAAGTTCGGAAAGGAGCGAGGTAAGCCAACGGATTTCAGCTGATGTATTCGTCACCGCTCTGTATTCAGCTTCGATGGAGGAGCGAGTGACACCCTTCTGATTCTTAGAAGACCAAGCAACAGGAGCAGAACCAAGATAAATAAGATAGGCGTTGGTTGACACCATATCGTCAGTGTCACCCGCCCAGTCCGCATAGGAATATGCATGAAGAGCAAGAGGAGCATTTGGCCAAAGATAGATACCATGAGAGATGGTTCCAGCAAGATAACAGAGAATCCGCTTTGCAGCCTGCCAATGCATATCAGTCGGCTGATGCATGAATTGAGACTATTTGTTAACCGCATATGCTATATCCGGACGAGTAAAAGACAGATATTGAAGACTTCCTAACACCATTCGATACTTGCTGGGATCATCGAGCAGAGTACCGGAACAGAGAGATAGCTTTGGTTTAGGTGCCATTGGAGTGGAGACTGGTTTTGCGTCTAGCATGTTAGTCTTCATGAGAAGATCAAGAATATACCGATTTTGCATAAGATGTAACCCTTGTGGTGTCCTAGTAGCCTCAACACCCAAGAAGTAGCGAAGTTCAGTCGGTTCCTTAAGCGAGAACCTAGAGAAGAGATCATCAATGAAGCCGGTGATAAGAGAACTGGAGCTTCCCGTCACGTTGATGTCATTGACGTAAACAAGAGTGTAAACAACGTCGTCACCATTAAGGTAGGCAAAGACTGAAGTATCAGCGAGAGAGTTTCTGAACCCCATTTGGAGTAAGTATGTCTTCAATTCCCGATACCAAGCACGAGGAGCTTGCTTGAGACCATACAAGGCCTTGTTTAGCCGGAAAACATGATTAGGACGATCTTTGTCGACAAAACCCGGAGGTTGAGAGACATAGATTTCATCGGTGAGAGTCCCATGTAAGAAAGCATTATTTACATCGAGTTGCTTTATCGGCCAAGCATGATTAACGGCAAGTTGGAGTACCAAGCGGATAGTGTTGGACTTAACCACTGGACTGTAGGTTTCATCATAGTCCAGACCATTCTCTTGATTAAACCGCGTGCGACCAAACGAGCCTTATACCTATCAACCATTTGGCAAATACTTTAGTGTATAAATCCATTTAGTAGGTATAACATTCTGACCAGGATGTAAAGGAACCAAATCGAATGTGTGCATCTGTGTTTGAGCACCCATTTCATCACCCATTGCATTCCGCCATTTCTTATCACGCACTGCTTGGGTCACCGTTGTTGGAATGGTTATCTTGGTGGTGATGGCAGAAAGACTAAAATTCATCTTTGGTTTTGTAATGTTGTTCTTACGCCGAGTTTGCATTGGATGTGTGTTCACCGGTAGATTCATAGCAGGCGGTGGAGCCGCTGGAGCTGGTACGATAGACGGGACCGGCGAAGGAGAAGGAGAGACCGACAATGGAGACAATTGCGGAGAGGAGTGGAAAGTTGTTTTTGTCGTTGGACTGGGCTAAGATACATAATTTGTTGATGGGCCTGGTGACAATTCTCGGTCCAGCAACGAATTATCCTCGGTATGATTGGTCCGTGATGGTGAAATTGACGGAGATGCAGCGGAGGGTTGTGGTGAAGGAGAAGGAGGAACTGGTGCCGTAAGAGAAGGAAGCTGAGCTGTAGCGAGTGGTGGCGTTGGAATGTTTATGACAGAAGGGAGAGAAGGTTGTACATCCTCCGGTGAAGACTTGGTAGTGGTATTAGGTGGTGAAGCAAATGGGAAGCTGGATTCCACAAACTGAACATGGCGCGATGCGTAAACATGACCCGTCGCAACATCGAGACACAAATAGGCACTTTGAGTCAAGGAATAACCCATGAACACACATAGTACCAAACTATCTTGTAGCTTGTGTGCCGTATACGGTCGGAGCCATGGGAAACATAGATTCCCAAAGACACGAAGCTTCAAATAATTGGATTCTTGTTGAAACAACTTGACATAGGGAGAGACATTGTTTAACACCGAAGTTGGCATCCTATTAATGAGATAAACGGCAGTCGCAAATGCATATGGCCAGTAGTGTTTAGGAACCAAGGCTTGGTGTAACAGGGTGAGACCTGTCTCAACGATATGATGATGCTTGCGTTCAGAGATGCCATTGTGTTCTGGTGTATGTGGTGGTGTTGTGAGATGCGAGATGCCATTGGTTGCCAAGAATGGCCTCAAAGCAAGGAATTCTCCCCCATTATCCGAATATAGTGTTTCAATCTTCTCCTTGAAGCGTGTCTCGACAAGAGCCTTGAAAGCAATAAAGGTGTCCTTCACTTGTGATTTTTGCTTCAACGGATACAACCATGTGTATCTAGTATAGTGATCCACAACGACCAAATAATATTTAAAGTTTTCATTAGAGAGTAAAGGAGACATCCAGACATCAGAATAAAGAATTTGTAATAGTTTTGTGGAGGAAATGGTGTTTGTATTGAAAGGAAGCTTATGGCTTTTATTGATAAGACAATGAGAACATGGATAATGTTTATGGGAGATTCCGAACATGGTAAAAAAAACTTTGAAATAATATTGTGTAAAATCGGAGGTGAGGGGTGGCTAAGTCTGGAATGCCAAGATGAAAGTGATGCTTTTGAGGTGGTGGTTGTGAAAAGGGAGATGGGATTGTTGGTCATTGGGCTGGCCACTCGTAGAGCTCATTCTTAGTTCTCCCTTGAAGCAACCGGACCCCCGTTTTGAGATCCTTCACCTGAAAATAAGCCAGAAAAAATTCCATAGAAACCCAATTAGCATTGCACAAACGGTATACTGAAATAAGATTCTTGGCAATATTCGGAACATATAGAACATCGTTCATAGTAAGAGGTTTAGAGGGTGTAGGGAGAAGGGTTGAACCCATATGGGAGATAGGGAGACCAGTGCCTTCGGCAATGGTGACCTCTTCACCACCATTGTATGGTTGTTGAAGAGAAAGATTGCTCAAGTCGGTGGTGAGATGGTGGGTGGCTCCCGAGTCGAGAATCCAAGGAGTAGCAGTAGCCATGTTCGCGCGAGGATGCCATGGAACAGAGAACGGTGTGGTGTTGGTGATTTGACCACCGGCGACCTGGAAGTGAGAACAACGGCGTGCACTATGGCCATAGACGCCACAAATCTGACATCGGCCTTGATAGCCACGCAGACCTGAGTTGTGTTGGCGGAGTTGAAATTGTTGTGAAGTTTTTTGTTGACGATGGTTGTAGCGAGATTGTCCACGAGACTGCGGACCATGGACATTCACTGCATTCACGGTGATCGGTAGAGATGGTGAAGACATTGTGATGCTCTTGAGCTTAACTTCATGGTGAAGTAACTTTTCGTAAACTTCAGCCAGAGTGGGAGACCGATCACGTCCTTCAAGCTTATCGACAACACGACTGTACTCATCAGGAAGACCACCAAGGATTTTCTCAATCTGATCCTCGTGCTCCATGGGATTACCAAGATGAGCCAGCTGATCGAACCGAGTGTTAAGGCCTTGAAAATATGTTTCAATAGACTTGTCACCTTTAGTCCAGATCTTGATCTGTTGTCGTACTTGTTGAACATGGGCACGACTTGGAGCGGCATAGATCGAAGTTAGCTTACTCCAGATTTCAGCAGAGGTAGTCGTGGTGGATAGCAAGGGTTAGACAGACAAGGAGATAGAACTCAAAAAAGAGCACTGTAAATCAGGCGATCTTGTCGCTTCCAAATCTTATAGTCCGGATTTTCAGAGGTAACACCATCAGCAGTGACAGTAAGAAGAGGGACAACAACGATACTATCAACGTAGCCGATGAGATCGTAGCCATCGAGCAGCGCACGTACTTGACGACTCCACATCAAGAAGTTAGTGCTGGTGAGCTTAGTCATGTTCATCATGTTGACGGAAAGGATATTTTTGGACGCGGACACAGCAATGGTCTCACAGGAGGAGGTTGACATGGTGAGCAGCGTGAAAAATAAATTTTTTTTTAGAGTTTTTAGGTTAAGAGAGATCGAGGCTCTACTACCATATAAGATAGGAGGCTGAATGAATATTATTAGATGGAGATATTACATTATATAAGAGGAATACAATAGAGATTAGGAATCTATCATTTACACTTATATTTTTTACATATATACATTCTACAGATCCTTGTCCAGAAAGAAAAAAAATAGAAAACTAGTCCAAGGATCCCATTATGGTGTATATAACAATTAACAAATGGGATAGAGCGGTAACAACATGAGGTAGTTCGTACGTTAATAACATCTCCCTTTAGATTTTATGTATAAAAATTAAAAACATTTTAAAAATGTATAATAGGAAATTTAAAACGTGAAGTGTGACAAGCGGCTGTGGATCATACATTTAATTATGCAAGTAGACATCATCAGGGAATAGGATAGTAATACATATATGGTAGTAGGGAAAAAAAAAAAAAGCATTTCTCTTTCGATCGGTCTTTCCTATCCAAAGTAAGACAGAGAGTAATAGAGAGATGGAGAATAAAAATGAGGAAGAGCTCTCGATCATCAAAGTTTCTTCTCTTTGTTGCATAGATCTCGACAACTCTGACCTTCATCAATCAGCTGCTTTGCTCAAGAAGGTATGTTTCTATTTATATCGTTCTTAAAAAATAATTAGGTATGAAAACATTAATGTAGCTTCTATGAAGGAAAACACTGATTCGGTCACGAGTTATTCTTGTTCCAGGCATGTCTAGATTGTGGATTTTTCTACGTTGTAAATCACGGTATAAGTGAGGAGTTAAAGGAAGAGGCTTTCGAGCAGAGCAAAAAGTTCTTCGCACTTCCTTTCGAAGAGAAAATGAAAGTATTGAGAAATGAAAAGTATCGAGGCTATGCACCATTCCATGATTCTCTCTTAGACCCTAAAAATCAAGTTCGAGGTTTGTCTTATCAGCTTTCTCATGCATATTATTAGTCTAGACTTGTTGATATATCTCAACTCTTGGTGTAACTTTTATCGGTTTTAGGTGATGACAAAGAGGGTTTTACCATTGGAATGGAAGGTCCCAAAGATGGTCTGCATTGGGATAAGCCATTCTATGGCCCCAACAATTGGCCTAACCTTGGTTAGTTTTTGAATAACCAGAGTTTGTTAATTTAATGCTTTCTTCTTTGGAAAAACTTTCTGATACTTTTTGGTAGATGTTTTGCCCGGATGGCGAGAGACCATGGAGAAATATTATCAAGAAGCATTGTAAGTATCATGTTCTGTTTGTTTTCTATAGATTTTTTAAATAGAGAAATTAGGTGGGAAAATTTGTTAATACCCAATGGGGTTAATTGAATAATTTTAAGAAATTTAGATGAGCTGGAAACCAGGTGGAAAGTTTGATTTTAAAACAAGAGACCTAAACACAACTAGACTCTTTTTCTTTTCTTTTTCCAACGAATGTGACATCTCGATCTCGTCCACGTATAAACAAAGAATAATCCATGCATGTATATATAATTTTATAAGTGACTTCAGTTACTCTTGGTCAAATCTTAACTAGATTATAAGAAACTTGTCATGTGGGCGATATCGTTAGTTTACCACCTTAAGTTGTCACTGATCTCTTTTAAGTCTAATGTTGTTTTTGGGTCGCCTTGTCTAGTTGTCTTTAATCAAGTAAACATGTGAATTCAGTAATAACTGCATAATTCCTCCTTGTAAATATGCGTATTAGGGGGGCTATACACGTTGTGTGTGCAAGGTTAAAACCATAGTCATGAAAATAATTAAAAAATATATAACATTAAGCCAATTTTTTAAATAAGATTCTGAATGATCAGGAGGGTTTGTAAGTCTATAGCGAAAATAATGGCTTTGGCGCTCGACTTGGATGCGGATTACTTTGATACACCTGAGATGCTGGGCAATCCAATTGCTGATATGGTCTTGTTTCATTATGAAGGTGATGTGTTTACTTAATGGCATTAGCTTTTGAATGTCAATTATGATATACTGATCATCCTCAATAATTTTCTTAAATCTTTTGTTACTTTTTTTAGGCATGTCTGATCCCTCGAAAGGAATATATGCATGTGGAGCACATTCTGATTTCGGAATGATGTCTCTCTTAGCAACTGATGGTGTAATGGGACTTCAGGTATTTCACTGTTTTTGTTATTGTCCCATATAACGTTTTGATACTACCGGGTTAATTAGTTATGGAACTTGGTAATATCTACATGTAGATATGCAAAGATAAAGACGCGAAGTCGCAAAAGTGGGAATATATACCGTCGATTAAAGGGTATAATGATGAGATATTTGGTGTTTTTGTGTTGATGAAACTTTTTAAGTACTACATACACTAATTACTCCCATAACATATTTTCTGTTTAGTACGTTATATTTTTCTGTTCTGATAATCTGATAGAGTTATATGGTTTGTTTTGATCGTCTACAGAGCCTATATTGTGAATCTTGGTGATCTGCTTGAGCGTTGGAGTAACGGCTATTTCAAGTATATATGAGTTTTTGTTTCTTTGAGCTTAATTTAATTCCTAAGGCGTCCGCTATTTTCTTAGGCATGTTTTTTTATACCATATAGATCTACATTGCATCGGGTACTTGGAAATGGGCAAGATCGATACTCTGTAAGTCTCTTAGTAAAGTGGAAATTTTGTCAAGCACATGCGAAATGCCATTGATATCATTTCTCATAAATCTAGTTTCATAGAACATGGTCGCAAGTGAATTCGGAAAATTACATAACATATTTATTTAGCTAAAGTTTTCTTTTGACAGATTCCATTCTTCTTGAAACCGAGCCACGACTGTATAATAGAGTGTCTTCCTACCTGCCAGTCCGAATACAACAATCCCAAGTAAGTCTTGAACATCTTCCACCTCGTTCCATTAAGACCTCCGACCATTTTCTTAAAAATATTTATGGTTTTATTTAATGAACAGATTTCCAGCGATCAAATGTTCAACGTACATCTCCCAACGTTACAAAGCAGCACATGCGCACCTAAAAAAAGCCTAGGTGAAGTTTTTGGTCCATGCGGACTACCAGCCCCGGAAGTCCCACTTTATATGTAAATGCTTTGGTTTTTCGAGTTGGGTTCGTTGTCGAAAGTCTTTTGTGTTTGTTTTTTTCACCAAGGTTTATATCTATTTATTGGGGACCTATTGAATTTATAAATCACTTTGTTACCATGAATAAAAAATCACACTCACGCTTATATTCTTGCTTTCTAGCTAATTTGGTTCATGTTTTACTCGGCCTACTGTTTTATTTCAGAGTCTGTGACCCCGACGTAACAATAATGAGTAAATTATTACTACTAAAACCCACAAAATAGCCCGGTTTTAAGGTTTCACCTAAACCAAATCGACAATTTAAATCAACCCGATCGAACCACAAAATGGTGCTGTCGACCAACACCCTCTTTGATGTTGATTGACACCCACTCCCAAAACTGTCACTTCAGTTCGCTATGATACCAAATTGAAAGGATCCGACCCGTTTCAAATCAAATAAGTTATCTCATACTCACTAACCCCCTAACCACATTCAAATCAAACATCAGCAAACATATGAATTAAATAACCAAGAATTAACAAATAATCAATTAACAAGTATTAATTCCATAACAACTAAACCAATAGAACATTCCAACATAAACCAAAGAACTAACAATCCTAGACAACGTGATAAAGACTCAACTCTAGCAACCTACAGAAGTCAAACAACAATCAATTGAGCCTCTAGAACATCCTTTTCTTCATTGGCTTGATTTCACGATCACACTTTGCATTTACCTGCACAACAAACACAAATTGAGATGCATGAGTATTGTCATGAACACTCAGTAAGAAATACACGATTAATAAACAAATAATATCTATCTAAGAGAAAAAAAAAAGCTCTAGAAATGAAAGTCAACTTATGAAAATTAATTAAACTGTTGTACTTACCAATAGATTAAAAAAAAGTTAGATGGAAGACATTGAATATAGCATTAGAAAAAGACTTGATCGACTCAAGATCTTCTACCAAATTAATAGAAAAAGACTCAACACTTGTTCACACCAAAAGCTATTATTAAAACACTTATTATATTGGTAGTATTATTGATGAGCACTCAATAGTATATATATATGAATTTTGATAATTTGTCCTCTTGATATTTTAAATTATGGAGCAAACATATTATATGAATTTATGGTAGTAGAATCTTGGAAAAGGCCATTTCTCCTTCTTATCCGATCCTGAAAGAGTCAACACATGAGAAATGAGAAAGATGGTGAACAAAACTCACGAAGAAGCTTCCATCATCAACGTTTCATCCCTTACTTGCATAGATCTCGCCAACCCTAACTTTCATCAATCAGCTGCTTCGCTTAAGCAGGCTTGTCTCTTCTTCTTTTCGTTTTCCCTCATGATAACTACGGTGTGACCTTTATAATTACTTATGTGTGGCTCGTTGTGAGTTATTCTTGTTCCAGGCATGTCTAGATTGTGGATTTTTCTATGTCACAAATCATGGTATAAGTGAGGAGTTGAGGGAGAATGCTTTCGCGCAAAGCAAGAAGTTCTTTGCTCTTCCTTTGGAGGAGAAGGTGAAAGTCTTGAGAAATGAAAAACATCAAGGCTATTCACCCGTCCTTAGTCAAATCGCCGAGAACCAAATCCACGGTTCGTGTGACCAGCTTTCACTTTCTTGATCAAAAACCTGTCACTTAATTGGTTGATCAAAAATATGTTTGTTAATATTTATCAATCTTGTGGTAACCTCATGGATTTTAGGGGATTACAAAGAAAGTTTTTTCATTGGAATCAAAGGCTCCATAGATGGTCTGCATTCGCATATACCATTTTGTCGCCCCAATATTTGGCCTAACTCTGGTTAGTGAACACTTTTTGTAAATTTAATGTTTTTTTCTTTGAATAAACTTTGATGTGTCTTGCAGATGTTTTGCCAGGATGGCGGGCTACCATGGAGAAGTATCATCAAGAAGCATTGTAAGTTTTTGTTTTCGTCTTCTAAATTATTGTTTCATGTTTGCTTCCTTACATAAATAACAAATAACTTTGAGGGTAGATTCAGTTTGACTGCAATACAGCCGTCCGTAATAAATATATGGATACTTTTTTGAAAATTAATGGACAATTAAGTTTTTCAAACCGTATACCTATGATGAAACCTTATGCATTTTCAGGAGGGTTTGTAAGGTTATTGCTAGAGTATTGGCATTGGCTCTCAACGTCGAAGAAGATTACTTTGATAAACCGGAAATGTTGGGAAATCCGCTTGCATTTATGCGTTTGATTCACTATGAAGGTGATGTATTGTGTTCATTACATTAAGCTTTATGCCAATTCTATATGTATACTCATCGCAAGTAATTCTCTTCCTTCTTCTATTACCTTTTAGGGGTGTCTGATCCCTCTAAAGGAATATATGGATGCGGGCCACATTCTGATTTCGGAATGATGACTCTCTTAGCAACCGATAATGTAATGGGCCTCCAGGTATTACACGAGTTTCACTAGTTATATAACTTTTGATATGACCAGGTTTTGGTTATAGAAATTGCTAATTTCTCATGGCAGATATGCAAGGATAAAGAAATGCAGCCTAGAAAGTGGGAATATGTACCACCGATTAAAGAGTAATATCAAAGAATTTTGTATTTTTGGATCCATGCTCTGTCTTTTTTTTTGTTTCCTATACTAACTCCCATAACAAATTTTGATTTTATATGGTTTGTTTTCCTCTACAGCGCATATATCGTGAATATTGGTGACTTGCTGGAGCGTTGGAGCAACGGCATTTTTAAGTAAATACTTGTTGTTTGGGCTAACTTTCTGATCCTTAATATGTTCCCTAGCTGACATTTATTTAGTAGTATTAAATGATATAATATGTTTGGTTTTATGGACTTGCAGTTAAAACTTTATCTAGATTCTTAGAAGCTGCATATGTTTTGATTAAAGAATAGAGGAAGGAAATGTTGATGTTTTTTTTTTTGGTTTTATGGGCTTGCAGTTAATTAGATTCAAACTATAGTTAATTAGATGCAAACAATAAAATACAGGTGTCAGATAAATAGTAAACCAAATATTATTTCCTTAGCAAAAGTTAGAAAAAAACCTTCTCATATTATATAAGAAGTATATCGATTAGCCCCTTGGCATATGATGTGACATAATCATATCTAACTTTAGAAAAATAAAATGTATATTTTAGATAGTCAACGTAGTATACAGGGTGACAAAACCAAATGGTCTTCAGAATCATCGGGTTCACCAAATTAAAGAATTAGCATAGTCAATTTCGTACTGCTAATCATATGATAATGTACAGCATGGAATACCTATGAGGAAAAGAACCACATGAACAGAGGGTTAAAGCGTTAGAATTTGTTGTGGTTTGTGTTAGTTGGTCCAAAATCAGTTTGATTGAGTGTTTCCACCATAACGTAGAATAAAATCAGTTGAATCAGAGACCAGTTGGATTAGGAAATTGCAAGGATGTTTTATACATGAGGATTGCCATTTAATCTTGCAAGAAATCCGCATTATCACAGGTCCTACCAGTTTGCTGCTGCCAACAACATTGATGGTTATGTACCTCCTGGTTATAATAAGTTGAGGACAACTTTGCTACAGAAAGAGAGAACTCATGTTGAAAAATTATTAGGGATACGGGTACTGCAGGGGTATATTAGTTTTATAGTATATAAAATATAAAAATATCCATAGATCACTCCAAACATCTGACACAATCGTCACTCCAGCAGGGATATGTTCTTGTAGGATCACTCCAACCATCTGACACAATCGTCAACCTTTTTTCTTTCCATGTTAGCTTTAGTGATTCTAATAACTTCTCAACATGAGTTCTCTCTTTCTGTAGCAAAGTTGTCCTCAACTTATTATAACCAGGAAGTACATAACCATCAATGTTGTTGGCAGCAGCAAACTGGTAGGACCTGTGATAATGCGGATTTCTTGCAAGATTAAATGGCAATCCTCCTGTGCAAAACATCCTTGCAATTTCCTGATCCAACTGGTCTTTGATTTCAATACCAAATGCTTTCTCCACAGGGAAGATGATAGACTTTCTTCTTTTAGAGCTAAAACTTGTTTCACAAGGTAAAGGAATCTCTCTAGCTCCACTCGCTTTTCTTCTTCTCAAAATCACCTTCCAACCCTTGCATCTTTTGTCTATCACTCTTAGCTACTGTCTGACAAGAAGTTATACCAGCGTTTTTTAATCCAAGCAGATGTGCTCTCACTCTCGAATAAGATCCCATCTTGATTTCATTACATATCTTAGACTTACACTTCCAAGTTTCTCCAGTTGTTCCTTGGTTCTGAATTTTAGTCACCCCATAATGGAGCTTCACCGTTCGATTAGATCCACTACCAATATCGACATTATCACTGTTTCTTGAGTAGGCATATATCAATAATCAACCTACATATAAATATTGTGAAAACCAAGTTGATAAACGTAAGTTACGTAACGTATAAACGAGTTGATAAAAAAGTTACGTAGACGAGTTGATAAACAAGTTACGTAAGTTGATAAACAAGTTTATAAACAAGTATAATCAACCTACGCTTATAAATATATAAGCAAACAATGTAAAATATATAAACGTAAGTTACGTAAACGTATCAACTACTATGTTTATCAGTTACTATGTTTATAAGTTTCGTTGTCTCGATCTATAAACACTGATTAAACAAAGAATTGAATTATATTAAGTTATTAAGAAGCTTGAGAGTTGAGACATACCTTTTGCAGAGCTAAACAGAGTTTGCGATGAACGATGTCGACGTGAAGTAAGAATGCAAAAAGATGAGCTATATAGAGCACTGATATCTGTAAACCCTAATTAGACAATATTTAAAAGGTTAATTTTCCTTTTCTTTTATAGACAATGGAAGAAAAAAAAGTTAAATTCCCTATTTTACAACAGAAACGTTTTTGATTAGAATCGTTGCCGTCCCCATAAACTGTTGCCGTCCCCGCCACGTGCGAGACGTCCCGGAGACGTTTCCATATCGTTTCTTTGCCGTCCCGTCGTCGTATCAGCATTGGTTGTGTGAAGACTAAACAATTGGTTGTGGCATACATGTCGCCAGTGCCGGCCCAGCAAAAAATGAGGCACAATACGTAAACATTTTTTTTAATGGATTTTATAAGATAAATTTTAAAAGTTAAAACAAAATCTTAAGAGCTCATAAAATAGAGGCCTATTTTTAGAATAATAGATAGATCAAGATTAAAATTTGAGACCAAATCTTAAATGTTTTGAAAAATGAAGCCTATATTTGCAATATAAATATTTAGTTGGGCCGAACTTTTTTATTAAAAATTTCAGAAAAATTAGAGACCTAATACGTTTGTATCATAGGAATGTGCGGCGGGCCGGGCCTGCATGTCACTTCTTTCGGAGAGAGTTAGCACATGATTTATGAAGAAAAAACTCACATGGCTCACAGCTGTAGAATGGATCATAATACACCGGATACGTACATGCTTCACAACATATGCTTTCGTCACGACCCATACGATCCTTGATAGCATCATGTTATGAGAATTGCTGAAATATTTAATTGTGTTATCATCAATTACCTCAAAGGGCTCAATTCCTTCGTTGGCTTCAGGTATTCCTTCAAGCTCTATTTTGTCCCACACCATCTCTCGTTGCACATCTTGAATGAACGACATAATGAGGACATTTTGAACAATAACCATAAACCTTATCCACCTTTCGGCGACAAACTCCAACAGAGATTTTGTATTGAAAACGAAAAAGCTCGTGGAAATGATTACAGACATAAAATGTTACAATGATACAAGTTGACGTGTATGTATGCATATTTGCTTCCTCTCCTGTGGACCGGATTGCTCCGTCCACACAAAGGTATCACCACAAAGTTAAAAAAAAAAAATAGATCGGAGGAGGAGGCCATCTTTCCTCTTCTGCATCTACAGTGAAGCATACCTCGAGGGAGGATCGAGTAGCGGAAAAAAGAAAAGTGAGAATAATAAACATACGTACGTAGAAGGGATGACCAGAGGACCAAAACAAAGAACAATCTTTTTTTAAGTATCAGTAGCTTCTGTAGTGGATGCTGGTTCAGCAGCTTCTTCGGTTTGTGACTGAGCCATTTCCTTCTGCTGTTCAGCGAGACGGCTGATGCGTTCAAGTAATTGTGCTGCTTTTCGTTTCCCTCTATCAGTCCCATTTTCAGCTAAATCTATCAATGGACCCATAAGGCCAAGTTTCTGTGCTTCGACTAGATGTTGTGGGTCTCCAGAACAGAGGTGGACTAGAACCGCAGCTGCGTTCTCTTTGTTTCTAGGCGAGCCAGTTCTAATAAACTGAACTAGACTCGGGACTGCATCAGAGGATCCTATGATTGCTTTCCCTTCGGGATGGCTAGAGAGAATCGCCAAAATTGCAAGCGCCTCGTCGACCATTCCGCTTCCGGGCTCTGTCAAGAGTCTAGTCAACGTGGGAATCACTCCTGCACGTATGGCTTTTCCTTTGTTTCCTTGGTATATGCAGAGGTTAAAGAGTGCAGTAGCGGCATCTTTCTTGCCTCTTTGTGTCCCTTCATTAAGCAAAACAACAAGTGGGGGAATCGCTCCCAAGGCACCGATAGTCACTTTGTTTTCGTCAATCACTGATAGACTGAAAAGTGTAGCCGCCGCATTCTCTCTGGCTTCCATGCTTCCTTTCTTGAGTACTTGAACTATACCAGGAATAGCTCCAGCAGAAACAATGGCTCCTTTGTTGTTCTCACATATGGAGAGGTTTAAAAGGGCTGTTACTGAATGTTCTTGGATACGAGAATCAGGAGTTGAGAGAAGGCCTACGAGAAGAGGTATGGCTCCAGCTTCGGCTATGGCCACGCGGTTGTCTGCATTTCGTTTTGCAAGAAGGCGGATTTCTCCAGCTGCAGACCGTTGGTCCTCGGGGTTTCCGTAAGCGAGTCTCCACATTAGATCTTCGATCTTGTTTGCTTCTGCTGGAGACGAGAATGACGATACTTTTCTAGGTCTGTAACTGCTTGGTGGCTTTGGAGGCTCAATATCGTTGGCCTCGCACCACTGAGCTATGAGACTACGGAGAACATAGTTTGGTGTGAGGGTTGTGCTTGTTAGCGCCTGCTGTGTTTTTGGACATGTTGAGTGTCCACCTTCTATCCACTTCTCAATGCAGGTGCGTTCGTAGGTCTATACATAGAGGAGAACATACTTCTATAGTTAAAATCTTAGAAGATCGCAGAGATAAATTTGAAGAAGCTGAAGTTGAAGTGAACTATACCTGCCCTGATGAAACAATAACTGGATCTCTCATCATTTCCAGCGATATCGGACAGCGGAAATCATCAGGAATCACGGGTATCTTCTGACTTGCGGCCGTAGAAGTTTGTCCATTACTTCTGCAGTTAACTTTCTGCTTCTCGCCGTTGCCATCCTCAGTCTGCACAAAATCCTTAATCAGCTTCAGAATCATTGCCATCTCCTCAATGTTTGCACCGACGTCTCCACCACTCGAAGCAACCATTTCATGCAGAGCCACTGATTCTTGAGCTAGGTCAGGAATCTCCATCAGATGTAACTTCTTTGCAACCCGCTCTAGGGCAGGCTGATAAGAATCTACATCACTACTTTTATTACACAGCAACTGAAGATCTTCATATAGTTCATCATCTGATACATCTACTCTTCCTTTGGCTCGCCTAAACTGGCTGAGAACCAGCTCAACCTGCAACACAACAAATACGCTATGAAATACGCAAACATGCGAATTTTTGAAACCCGCTAAAGTTCCAATCCAATACTAACTACAGTTGATTTTAATACACATCCTAAGATTCCCATGTAGTTTCCAAAATCCTGGCATCTCAGCTCATTTGTGTACCATGTAAATAAACTGATATCAAGAACTCTCATCCTACGTAGCTACTAGTCATCTTCAGAACTGATCAGAGAGACACTGGCATACCTGTTCTCTAACTTCATCAGAAATGTCGAGATCCTCATACGGAATCTGGCTCAAAGACTGTTCTAACTTAACAGACACCTCCAGCAATTTACTTGTCACTTGTTCCCTCTCCATGACCTACAAGAAACATCTCTCGTGTCAAATCTTCACTATCAGAACCACAAATTCTCAACAACTTCCACAGATCAAATCTTGATATCACTCAACACTACCATAAGCAACAAAAAACAAAGCACATGGCTCAGGCTCATTCAATGACAACACCAATTCGTCAAATCGCAGATCTAATCAAAACTAAATGCCAAAAAAAAAAAAAAAAAAATCGGAAACCACAAAGACGAACCAGATAAATCTTGCTCCCTTCGCTGCAGAATTTGAGATAATCCTTAGCAGAACTCATGGCTTCTTTCAAACCAACCAAATTCGCCAAAGTATCATCGCTGATCGGCTCGTTGCTCTCTCTAATTTCCTCAAACATAGGAACAAGCAGCTTCAACCTCCTCGCTAGATTATAACAAAGCTTCTTCACCGTAATCCTGTAATCTGAAATCGCCGCAATCTCGTTAACTACATCGATTAAGCTCTGCGCAGCAGTAGCTTTCTCTTCCTCCATTTTTATTGATTCTTTTTTTATTAAAAAAACTTCCGATTTACGGATCCGATCTAGTCTGTAAAGATTGGTGAAGCTTTTCTTCTTCTTCTTCTTCCAAAGAAGGTGGAGAGATCTTTCCCGTTTTGGAATCTAAGTGGAGAGATTCGAGCTTAAACGAAGAAGAGAACCATTTGCAGAAGTGCGAAAGAGAGAGATTTCTGAGAAAGAGAGCAGACAGAGAGAGAGAGAGAGAAGACGAGGACTTTTCCAAAACGACGTTGTTTAGCTGACGGCTTTTGGTTTATTTGCAAGTTGTGCGCTTCTCTCTCTCTCTCGGCTTAATCTCTTAAACCGGAGTTAAGGTTTCAGACCGGGATCGGTTAAGATTTTGTCTGTTTATTTCTTGTTATTAAGGGTCCGAATAGTAACCGCAGTTTGGTTGTGCGGGAAAAACGGAATTACAGTATGCTACGGTTCAACTACGGTACGTACGGGAGAAATATATTTGCAGGACAAGTGCGATTTGTACAAAATAGCAGTACATAATAATGTTTGATTGGTAAAAACAAAATTGCAGTTTTAGAATAAGCGGTACAAAATAATAAATTATTAATTGTTTTGTGCTAATGAAAAAATATTTCAAACCTTAAATACCAAAAATTATTTAACTATTACGTAGATATATTTTATGAAATACTAAAAAACATTATTTATAATTTATTAACATTTGTGCTATTTACACAAACATTTGTGCTATTTACAAAAAGATATATATAAATATATCTTTCCTATATATTTGATCTCTTAGAATAATATTTCTATTAAATTAGTAACAGTTTTGTAAATATTATTTAAAAATAAAAAAAAATATAACTAAGTTGGCTTTGTACACAAACTTTTATTATAATAAAATATTATATGCACTAATAATGAAATAAACTCTTATGGATTATTTTCCAAATTAAAGATTATGTGATTAGAATGTTATGATTAGTTAAATAATTGTATTTTTACCAATTATAAGCCTTAGATAGTATTTGGTTTGTGAATATTTATGTCTGGTGCAAAATATATATATTATACAGCTCAGTTTATATTGGTGGATATTTAAGTTTAGGAAAATGATGTTAAAGCCATTTCGTTGTCAAAAAAATGTACAGTATATTGAGGGTTAGAATTATTCTTTTTATAATATGTTTTTAACAAAAATTAGTACATCATAATATCACATATTTTCAATGTTTATCTAATACTAATAAAAAATACAGTATTTATTAATATTGTTTGAGAGGAGATAGAAGAAATATAAGCTAGATAAAAATATATTTGTGAAAAAAATAATAACACATCTGTAATATATTTTAATTACAAAAAAAGATATGTATAATTTTGTGCGTATTTGATCGGACCGCTGCTTATAAGCAGTTTCATTCTACAAAAGCGGTTCAAAGCATTTTTGTACTTCCAAAACGGCAACATGTCACTTTTTGTTTTTTCTACAAAACCACAAATATATTATACAAAAGTGTTGAATGATGTCTTAGGTGCGTTTTTCTAAAAGAAAAAATGAATTCCGCAAAACATAGATCTCCAATCACAGCCTAAGAATTTTTTGATAAAAAAAAAATGTCTTTTTCTAAAAATATTATCTTTAAAATGATTCTTATAGAAATATTACAATTTATTTTGTGAAAATTTTGAATACTTTTTAGTTATTCAATTCTATAAAAAAAATAACAAATCGAATTGAATATATGTTTATTTAGTGGACTTGTCATTTGTGGTCATACTAAAAAAACTGAACCGTGGGTGATTGGGTTCGGTTTTGGTTTTCTTCAAAAACATGTTAAGTTACAAAATTATTAAAAATATTTGGTTTGATTTGTTTTAAAATCGTAAAACCGTTCGATTATTTTGAGTTTCTAATTTTTCATTACATGACCACATATTTGGTTAATGTTTCATCATTTTGGGTTTCTTGTTTAGCATTTTGAAAATTGTAAACATTTATTTTTTGGTTGTCGTAGAAGAAAAAAATTGTTAATGAATTTAAATCTTTTGGATTTACCAATAATGGAAGGATAAAAAAAAACCTGATACCTCCTCTCTCTCTTGTCTCTCTCTCTAATCATGCAAGAAAATGTTTTCTTTATAACTAAAAACTAGATGAGGACCCGCCCGATATGCGGGTTTAAAGTTTTATAAATTAAATTAAATTTACAAAATAGATTAAAATTTGTTGTATGTTATTTATAAATTTTATTTTTGTTATAATACACTGATTTATATCCATTTACAAATCTTTTATGTATGTTACTATTAAAAGTGTATTTTTTAACATCTAAATATACTCTCTGTTATAAATATAGTTTTTAAATTACTAAAACTGTTGGATCAAAAAATATTTTAAATAAAAAATATATTACATAATATATTAATCAATGATGTATCACCACAATAATGTATGACCACCATGGAGAAAACCTTGGACTCGCCCTCATCCCTTATGGAGAGAATCTTGCGTCCAACCTCCTCCACCATGGAAAGAACTTTGGCTCCGGCTTCCTCCCTTGGGGAGATAACTTTGCGTCTAACCTCCTCCACCTTCTTCCCTTGGGGAGATAACCTTGTGTCTAACCTTATTCACCATAGAGTACCTCGGCTCTGCCCTCCTCCTATGTAGAGAGAACATATTCACGTCTTTTTGCTATCTCAAAATGGCTTGCTCCGACAACCAATGAAAGTAAAAACCTTTTTCTAACGTCACAAAATCTTTTGATAGTAACTAATGTTAAATTTCCCAATGTATTCCTGATAGTAACTATGCAGAAGTGAAAGTAAAATAGTTTGCTTAATGTGTTTATATATTACATAATATACTAATCAATGATGTGTCATCACAATATCTATGACTACCATAGAGAAAATCTCGGCTCCGCCCTCATCCCTTATGGAGAAAACCTTGCGTCCAACCTCCTCCACCATGGAAAGAACCTTGACTATGCCTTCCTTCCTTGGAGAGATAACCTTGCGTCCAACCTCCTCCACCTTTTTCCCTTGAAGAGATAACCATGTGTCCAACCTTCTCCAGCATAGAGAGAACCTCGGCTATGCGCTTCTCCTGTGTGGAGAGAAAATGTTCACGCTTTTTTGCTATCTCAAAATGTCTTGCTCCGACAACCAAAGAAAGTAAAAACCTTTTTCTAACGTCACAATTTTTTTTGATAGTAACTAATGTTAATTTTTTTAATGTATTTGTGGAAGTATCTTTGACACACCATGAATGTAGCTTATGTAACGCCTCAACCGCCACCTTGCTTAGTGAGCCCATGTCCACTCTCAGTCCATGGGTTCACCTTCATAAGTGGGTCCTACATCCATTTTCGGCCTGTGGACCCACCTATATTTGAATGCCGGTTTGTTACATCTGCGAGGCTTTAAAAACTTGTTTACTGACCCTACAAATCAACAAATGATATTTTTCTGTGTTTTGTCCTCACTCGCACAGTTCCGATAATCACTTCCAGGAAGACCACCCATCATGAAGTTCTCTCAGAACCTTTGACCGAACAAATAAGTGCATTTTGGAGACATATGTGACCAAATTAATTATTTTAAACCTTTCCACAAACCAGGGTGTCGTAGTTTTTGAGCTCTTATGGATCTATCAACAACGATTTATGTTTTTCCAATCTATCTATCTATGTTTGTTGTAAGCTTGTGTCTGATTAGCCTATTTTATCTATCCATGAGGCTGATGAGCTTCTACTCGTGATCTCCCTTTGGGATTGAATGAATAATGGTAACAATTATGTTTCCAAAAAAAAAGAAGGGTTTATGACCAACCAATCAAGGTTGAAAAATTAGAAGAACCTTAATTTGACATAATTAAAGAAACAATAGAAAATTATAAGCACAATAATAAATAAATTTCAAATAATTCAAAGATGAAAATATAAATTAAATAAAATAATCTAAAAATACTACAATAAATATTAAAATACAATATTAGGATAAGAAGACGCATATATTAATCTTTTTTTGGATCAACATATTAATTTTACCTATTCCCAACTGAAAAAGAGAAATTATGAGAAAATTTTGGTTTTAATAAAATAAGAAAAATTTACCTTCCCATTAAATTTTTTTCCCCAATTAAACAAAGTTGAAAGCAATGTTGTTGAATAAATAATTTAAATATGAGACGATCTATGTTAATATAGAAGTGAGTATTTACAAAATTTAGAATATTAAACTTTTACAGAACAAAATATTTTATTTTTGTTGCAAGCAAATCTCTCCTATTAAGTATTAACTTTTACAGATGTCAAAATCTGAGATTGATAACTTGACACATGTCAAAATCTTGTTAATGGCTAACTTTCAAAACCCAACTTTTTGATAATTTTCTTTTTACATTATTAATATTTTTTAGAACAAAATATTTTATTTTTGTTGCAAGCAAATCTCTCCTATTAAATATTAACTTTTACAGATGTCAAAATCTGAGATTGATAACTTGACACATGTCAAAATCTTGTTAATGGCTAACTTGCAAGAAAATGTTTTCTTTATAACTAAAAATAGTTATAAAAACATTGGACAACAAAATTCTAAAAGTAGTTATAAAAACAATGGACAACGAAATTATCCCGATATAGTTCTTTCTTTTTATCTAATGGGCAATATTAGTGAATACCACAGTTTTGCAAGAAAACTAAGGAAATACCATATTGTCAGAAAATTTAGGTAAGTACCACATTTTGCAGCGGGTAACTTTACAAGCTTGCCCTCTAGGCATAGGACGTTACCATGCATTGCCGACAATATGGTGGGATGTGTAGGGAACATGTTTTTTTATTGTCTAAGGTATTGTTGTTATTTTGTGCATGTATGGGTGTCTCGGTAATACAAACAGTTAAGTTTGCTTTCACCGTGATATGTTATAACTTAGCATGCCTTTTCTTGGGATTGATTGGTAGTTATAAGAAGTGGGGAATTACTCTCGGCGCACGTTGCATGGTATATCGTAGGAAGTCCGAAACTACATTGGATAAGCTTAAGTGGACGTTAAGTAAGGAGTAACGTACGTACGATAAACTAACGGTTTGGGGTAGTTGTTGAAACGGTTCAGAGTTCCCATTTTTATACCAGTTTATTGTACGTACGTTACTCTATGAACCAGTTCTATCGTTCATACGTTACTTTCTGAACCAGTTCATCACAGAGACGATCAGTTTTGGCTCCTTCAATCTGTTAACCACCCACTCAACAGATACCTCTGGCCTGTCGAACAACTTGTACCAATATCTACCAGGACCCACCTTTCGCTTTCTTCTCCTAACTTTTTCCTTCGGTGGTTGTTCGCATGTTAAACCAGTGACTTTTTGAAACTCGTATAGAGAGAACCTGATAGGTGATCCAGCGAAAACAAACCAAAATTCTTCATTTTTTTTAACCACCAACTGCCTCGTCAGCAAGAAATGGACAAGCTTGCCGGAGAAAGCCGATCCGCTACCAAAGTCTAGAAGGTGGCCAAACTGAGAAGATCTGAGGTAGTGCAAATCTTTAGGGTACAACGACGAAGATAGGACGTCAAGGTAAGCTAAATCCGTGGAAGAGTGAACACGTTCACCATTAAGTTCAGATCCTGCTTCGAATAGCCGTTTTGGCAGCTCCAGATTTGACATTATTTAGATGAATATGAAACCCTGATTAAAAAAAGCAAACAACCATATAAGCAAAACTGGAGAATTACATATACAATTGGATATATTGTGGAAGCTTAAAAGCGTTTACCGTTTTTGAGATTATGATCCTTTAGAGGAGAGTGCGGCGGAGGTAGCTTTGTAGACGGAATAGGGCTTTTCGGTCGTGTCGTTTGAAGCAGTCGTTCTGGTTTCTCATCTGAAATTAATACTCTTACCGCTTCTCTCCACAAATCGTAAAGGCGGCACAGTAAATAATGAAGAATATGTGGCTGTAAAAAGTTGCGTAAATCTACGAAGATAAGCCCATTAATTAGATTTTTAAAAAAATACCAATTCGAGAAAGCAATGATTGTAATCTATACTACCTGTCCCCTATGGGATGGACACCTATAGAAGGGTGACGATGTAATTTTACCATTGATTATCGACAGGCACTGTATAGTTGTGGTAGTTTCTTTATTATCTCCCAAATTTGTGCTATCTACTATATATCCTCTTATCTAATCCATCTTCTTTTAAACCTTTTCTTTAACATGTTTCTTGTTATTAGGTAAGTTATTAAGCTTTTTTAAAAATGTGTAATTCTCTAAA
>NC_025693.1:15969505-16017076 GCF_000633955.1 Camelina sativa
ATGTCCTTGATTGAGATTGATTCATCATATAATTAAAATAAATATTTTCTCCTTAAAATAGTTAAGCCACAGAATAGAAACACTAAAAGACACACACTCTGGATATAAAGATTTTATTTTGTGACTTTTTTCATTAAAGTCTTGAATATTATATCGATATGCTAAATTGCTAATGGTGTTTCTCAAATAAAGAAGCTAAGCTGATGATTTTAAGTGACAAAAAAAAAATTATTAATGTAGCCAAGTTTTTTATATGGTGTTATGTTATTAAATAATCTTTGATAAAACAAAATATGTAGTAAATTAGCACTAAGAATAGTTCTATATATTAAAAATAAAATAGATTGTTATCAACAGACACTGTTATTTGTTATTTTCATTCATCTCTTCGATTCTTTTGTAAGAAACTCTAATAATCAAAACTATAAGAAGCAATAGCAATTGAACATNATATATTGTGGAAGCTTAAAAGCGTTTACCGTTTTTGAGATTATGATCCTTTAGAGGAGAGTGCGGCGGAGGTAGCTTTGTAGACGGAATAGGGCTTTTCGGTCGTGTCGTTTGAAGCAGTCGTTCTGGTTTCTCATCTGAAATTAATACTCTTACCGCTTCTCTCCACAAATCGTAAAGGCGGCACAGTAAATAATGAAGAATATGTGGCTGTAAAAAGTTGCGTAAATCTACGAAGATAAGCCCATTAATTAGATTTTTAAAAAAATACCAATTCGAGAAAGCAATGATTGTAATCTATACTACCTGTCCCCTATGGGATGGACACCTATAGAAGGGTGACGATGTAATTTTACCATTGATTATCGACAGGCACTGTATAGTTGTGGTAGTTTCTTTATTATCTCCCAAATTTGTGCTATCTACTATATATCCTCTTATCTAATCCATCTTCTTTTAAACCTTTTCTTTAACATGTTTCTTGTTATTAGGTAAGTTATTAAGCTTTTTTAAAAATGTGTAATTCTCTAAAAAGAGATCTATAATAACGTGATTACCTCGAAAATGAAATACACTGGTTAGATAAGTGCATCGATACGATAAACATGACAACATGGATGAATGTTCGCTTTGATTGTGGGCTGATAAAANTGCACATGCTTAATTATTTTACTTCCACATATCTCCATCATCATTATCACATTTGTCAATGACCGCTATCATCATTACTCCCAGTCTTCCCCAACTTTTCAGCATTTTTCACATACCACACCCACTAAGATCCTTTTTACTTTTTAAATTATAGTTTTGCAATTTTGGATAGCACTCTTTTACTCAGAGCACTTTAAATATTGGAAGAAAGAATAATTACAAGAAAGTGATGTTTATCTAAAATTTTTAAGAAAAATGAAATCTGACTTTTTTTAGTGAAGGAAACACAAAATTCTTATGATGATGGCCTTTTAACTTTTTTTTTCCCAAGGCCCAAAGGAGCTCATGGCTTGTTCGGTGACCCGATTCTTCCGGTAAAACAGAGCATGAAACCATATTCTTCGGTCAGATTGGTGGTCTCTTATAATTTTCTCAAGCCAAAAATAGCTGGAGACGTGTCAATAGAGGCTGAGATATTGGTCTTAAGAAGAAAAAACTAATGGCTTAGATTAGTTTATGGTCAAACGATATTAAGGGGCTAAGTTGCTTCCCTTCTGCAGAAATTTTTGAAAACCCATTTCAGGACGGGGCGTTTCAAGATTCCTGAAGCCTCTTTCTCCTCTTCAACGTAAACTCATCAGCAGGTAAGATAATGCTATTTTCTTTGTTTATTTGGTGTCAAAACGTTCATCTCTTGAACAAGGCATAACCATAATAAAATGTAACGTTAATGTGTTAGATTATGTAATACGACGTAATGTGAGATTTCTCTAACGAGGTTAAATTGTTGTATTTTAGATCTAATTAATTATGCAATGGGCTTTAACCATATTTGATGTTTTTGTTATTTTGTCTAGAGATTGAAAAATGGCAGACGGTGAAGATATTCAGCCGCTCGTATGTGATAACGGGACTGGAATGGTCAAGGTAAAGCATCTCTAGATGATTAACAAAAACAAGATTTGAGTGTTATTGTTTGCCATAAGTGATACAATTCAAATCTTTCCATATAGGCTGGTTTTGCAGGTGATGATGCTCCAAGAGCTGTATTCCCAAGTATCGTTGGTCGTCCACGTCACACGGGAGTGATGGTTGGAATGGGACAAAAGGATGCATACGTTGGAGACGAGGCACAGTCGAAACGTGGTATCTTGACTCTCAAGTATCCAATCGAACATGGTATTGTTAACAATTGGGATGACATGGAGAAGATTTGGCATCACACTTTCTACAACGAGCTGCGTGTTGCGCCTGAAGAGCATCCGGTTCTGCTAACCGAAGCGCCCCTTAATCCCAAGGCTAATCGTGAGAAGATGACACAGATCATGTTCGAAACATTCAACACTCCTGCTATGTATGTTGCCATTCAAGCTGTTCTTTCCCTCTATGCCAGTGGTCGTACTACTGGTCAGTACACTCATTTTTACTGTTTGGTTCGACTCGATTTTTGTTCCCATCCCTAGCTATAATTCTCTATTGATTGCTCTCTTTATTTTGTAATTTTGTTGGCTAGGTATTGTTTTGGACTCTGGAGATGGTGTCAGCCACACGGTTCCCATCTACGAGGGTTATGCACTTCCACACGCAATCTTGCGTCTTGATCTTGCAGGTCGTGACCTAACCGACCACCTCATGAAAATCCTGACAGAACGTGGTTACTCCTTCACCACAACTGCTGAGCGTGAAATCGTTAGAGACATGAAAGAGAAGCTCTCTTACATTGCCTTGGACTATGAGCAAGAGCTCGAGACTTCCAAAACAAGCTCATCCGTCGAGA
The DNA here is from genome assembly GCF_000633955.1 of Camelina sativa. Classification (NCBI taxonomy): domain Eukaryota; kingdom Viridiplantae; phylum Streptophyta; class Magnoliopsida; order Brassicales; family Brassicaceae; genus Camelina; species Camelina sativa. The sequence continues at coordinate 15,972,384 of NC_025693.1, forward strand.
AGAGCTTTGAGCTGCCTGATGGTCAAGTGATAACCATCGGGGCAGAGCGTTTCCGGTGCCCTGAAGTCCTGTTCCAGCCATCCATGATCGGAATGGAAAATCCTGGAATACATGAAACTACTTACAACTCAATCATGAAATGTGATGTGGATATCAGGAAGGATCTTTATGGAAACATTGTGCTCAGTGGTGGAACCACAATGTTCGGCGGGATTGGTGACAGGATGAGTAAAGAGATCACCGCGTTGGCTCCAAGCAGTATGAAGATCAAAGTGGTTGCGCCACCGGAAAGGAAGTACAGTGTTTGGATCGGTGGCTCTATCTTGGCCTCTCTCAGTACTTTCCAGCAGGTAAATTACTTGATGTACATACGAATCTAATTAGTACATAAAGTCTATGAGTGTTTTGATGTATGAAATTGTTACAAAAATGTGTGTAAATCTGCAGATGTGGATTGCGAAAGCCGAGTATGATGAATCTGGACCGTCGATCGTCCACAGGAAGTGCTTCTGATCAAACAAATATCACCAAGTAAAACAAGTGCGGTAAAAATTTTGATAATCATTTTTCCACCCTGAAGCCAGTTTCTATAATTTACTTGCAACTTTTCTATTTGTGTTTCTTTTTATTCTTCTCTCCCTCACTGTTCATTTGAATCTTGCTTTTGAAGCAAATCAAGTTAAACAAAACAGATCAGTCATTAACAGAATGTTATTATTCTATATATGTATATCTTCTTTTGAGTTTCCTCTCTGTCTCTGCCAATTGTTTCTAAGCTTGGACCTCAATTCCATTTAAATATTTTCAATATGTGTTCTCATCAAGCAATGAAACGAGCTGTATAAATTACTCTCACCATACGTAAATGGATGGTTCCCGTCTTCTTCGGCTAGTTCTGGAAACAAGCAAGAAGTGGGTTTACTATCTCTGTACATTCTCAATCATCTTTAGTAGACTGTGATAGTAGTCTTTTGTCACTACCAAAACTCACAATAATCAAACTTTAATTTTAGAATCAGGAAAAATACATCTATTAGCTATAAGGAATGAGTATCTTCAATATATCAAATGGTAGAGAAGTTACAGACATATATACTAGGAGAGGGAGACTAGGGTTCTAGTATTTACAAAGAGATCCTTAAACTTATAGACATATACATATCTACTTTTATACGCCCCCTCAAGATGAAGGAAGCTTGGTGACGCCAATCTTGAGACACGCCTGTTGGAATTTCGTTCTTGATAATGGTTTTGTGAGAGTGTCTGCGAGCTGGTCATGTGTAGAAACGTGAGAAACGCGTAGTTGTTGTCCTTGTATCTGATCCCGAACAAAGTGATAGTCAAGGCCTATATGTTTCATGCGCGAGTGGAAGACGGGATTGGCACATAGATAGGTTGCACCAATGTTATCGCAGTATATGACCGGAGCAGACGGAAGACGGATTTGTAGTTCAGCGAGTAACGAACAGAGCCAGCGAATCTCTGCAGCAGTGTTTGCAACGGTCCTGTATTCAGCTTCGGTGGAGGATCGTGCGACTCCGCGCTGCTTCTTTGAAGACCATGAGATAGGATTACGACCATTATAGATTAGATAGCCGTTTGTCGAGACATAATCATCAGTATCCCCTGCCCAATCAGCATCAGAATAGCCATGAAGTAGGATAGGAGAATGTGCGTGGAGGAAGATACCATGAGCAGGTGTACCAACTAGATAACGAAGGACACTTTTTGCGGCTTGCCAGTGATCAGTCATCGGACGATGCATAAACTGAGAAAGGCGATTCACGGCATAGGAGATATCAGGTCGCGTAAAGGAGAGATATTGAAGACTGCCTACAACAGACCTGTATTGAGATGCATCTTGGAGAGGTGTTCCCAAATCCTTGGTGAGTTTTGGCGAAGGCGGTAAGGGTGTGGGAACTGGTTTCGCCCGGTGCATATTGTTCTTGTGAAGGAGATCCATGATATATTTACGTTGCATTAGGTGTAGGCCTTGGGATGTCCGTGAGACTTTAATGCCAAGGAAGTAATGGAGATCAGTGGGATCTTTGATGGAGAAACGGCGAGAGAATGAGTCAAGGACAGACGTAACAATAGTGGAGTTATTACCGGTGACAATGATGTCGTCAACGTAGACGAGGACATATGTGATATTGGGACCGGAACCACGAATGAAGAGAGATGTATCAGCATGTGAGTTTCGGAAGCCAGTGTCAAGGAGGTGTTGTTTGAGTGCCATGTACCAAGCGCGGGGAGCTTGCTTCAACCCATAAATTGGTTTTCTGAGGCGACAGATGTGAGTAGGCTTATCTTTGTCAACGAATCCCGGTGGCTGTGACATGTAAACTTCTTCAGTGAGATCACCCTGGAGGAAGGCATTGTTGACATCAAGTTGTTTGATTTGCCAAGATTTCTTCACTGCAACATCAAGAACAAGGCGAATAGTGGTTGACTTGATAACAGGACTGAACGTCTCGGCATAGTCCTTACCATATTGTTGATGAAAGCCCTTTGCCACTAGACGAGCCTTGTAGCGGTCAAGGTCACCATTCGCTAGAAACTTGGTAGTGAAGACCCACTTGCAGCCGACAATGTTTTGCTGAGCATTATGAGGAACTAAGTCCCATGTATGATTGATTGTTAAGGCATCATATTCTCTTGAGCAGGCAGGACTCCAATTTGGATCTTTTAACGCTTGAGTGATGGTTGTTGGTTCCTTTGGTGTTGTGGGAGAGGCAGTGACGTGGAGAGAAAGTTTGGTGTTTGGTTTGGTAATGTTATTTTTGGCTCGGGTTGTCATTTTGTGGGTATTTTGTGGTGGTTCATCATTGTTATTTTGGTTCTGTGGTTGCGGGGGATTGGCTTGGCGTGGTGGGGGTTGTTGTTGTAGTTGAGGCTGAGTTGTAGGTTGCAACTCATTTTGAGGTTGAGCAGTGGGCTCATTGGAGAGAGGGTTAGGCTGAGACGTAGGTCGCGTCTCATTTTCCGTTGGAGCAGTAGGCTCCGAGTTCAACATAGAAGAAGGAGAAGAGGAGGAGATAGAGTTAGAGAGCGATACATGAGCCGGTGACGACGAGCGGGGATGAAGGTCAGAGTCGAGGGGTTCCAAACTCAAAGGCGGAGCCAGCGGTGGTGTCGGTTGTGTGTGACCAGTGTGTGTAGGTGTAGGATGCCGTTGATACGTAATTAGAATGTCACGACCAGCATTAGGTGGAGCAGGAGGAGGGTTCATAGAACCTGATGGAGGTGTGTCTAGAGGTGTTGTAACCGGCAGTGAGGAAGGTAAGATCGATGACTGTTGGTGAGACGACAGAGTCGGAGCAACCGTTGCGGTAGGTGACGGGTGAAGCAAGTCACAGAATGGGAAAGTGTGTTCATCGAACTGAACATGAGGGGATGTATACAAGCGGCATGTCGGTATGTGAAGACAATAATAAGCACTCTGTGTGAGAGAGTAGCCAAGGAAGACGCACCGTTGAGATCGATCTGCAAGTTTGTGTGAAGCATACGGCCTCAACCAAGGAAAACAGAGACAGCCAAATACGTGAAGCCTTTCATAGTGTGGTGCGACATTAAACAGCTTCTGAAAGGGGGATTGCATATTAAGAACAGGAGTTGGGAGTCTGTTGATCAAGAACACAGCAGTGGCAAAGGCATATGGCCAATATTCTTTAGGGACTGAGGCGGTGGAGAGAAGTGTGAGTGCTGTTTCCACAACGTGACGATACTTCCTCTCAGAGACGCCATTGTGTTCAGGAGTATGAGGAGGAGAGGTTAGGTGGGAGATACCGTGAGACGAGAGAAACCGTCATAAGGCCACAAACTCGCCCCCATTGTCTGTAAAGAGGGTACCAATGCGGGTTTGGAAGCGGTTTTCAACAAGGGCTTTGTAAGCGGTGAAGATATTGTGGACATCAGATTTCCGTTTAAGTGGGTACAACCAAGTGTATCTGGTGAAGTGGTCTACAAGAACCAAATAATATTTGTAATTGTCATGAGAGAGTACGGGAGAGGTCCAAACATCGGAATATATGTATTCAAGTGGGCGAGTGGAGGTTATTGTAGTTTGAGAAAAAGGTAGTTTGTGAGTTTTATTACTGAGACAATTAGAACAAGACATAGGTGTTTGAGTAGAAGAAGCAACAGGAAGAGAGAATTTTGAAACAACATTATTAAGAATAGGAGGAGATGGATGGCCTAAGCGAGAGTGCCATGAGGGGAGATTTGGTTTCGGGCCAGCAGAGGACAGCATTGCAACAGCAGTTGGATTCTTCACTGGCCACACATACAACTCATCAGACGTCCGACCTTGGAGTAATGGAACCCCCGTACTGAGATCCTTCACCTGAAAGAATGCAGGAAAGAATTCCACAGAGACTTGGTTAGCATTATAGAGACGATAAACAGAGATAAGACTCTTGTGAATACTCGGAACACAGAGAACTTTGTCTAATAATAAAGTGCGTTGTTGAGAAGGGAGTAATATATAACCGATATGGGAGATGGGCATAGTGGAGCCATCGGCAATGACAAGATCATCACCACCATTATACGGTTGGTGTAAAGAGAGGCTGTTGAGGTCGGAAGTTATGTGATGCGTTGCTCCGCTATCGAGAACCGCCATGTAAGCACGAGGTTGCCATGGAGTGAATGGGCTAGTGTTGCGTTGCGGAGAAGATTGAAACGAGTTGAGCTGAGGACAGCGACGAGCACTGTGACCTTGAGTGTTGCAGATTTGACACTTACCAAGGTATGGCTTGGAGCGAGTGTTGTTAGGGGAGAAAGAGTTGTTCGACCAGTTACCATAGTTTGGGCGCTGCTGAGACGAGGAAGACCGGTTGGGGTTTCTGTTGTTGTTGTGGTTGTTGTTGTTGTTGTTGTTGTTGTTGTCGTTGCGAGATTGTCGATGTTGAACCATGTTGGCAGATGCAGGAAACGGAGTTGGTTGAGCAGCAGCAGCGGCAAGGAGGCGAGCTTCTCGGTTGCGGAGACGCTCATGCACATCGGTGATCGTGGGAGAGACATCTTTGCTCTCAATCTGGTCAATGACCGGTTTGTAATCATCGGGGAGACCTTCAAGGATCTTCTCAATTTGATCTTCATGATCAAGTGGTTTACCAAGAACTGCAAGTTCATATAAGGAATGAGTATCTTCAATATATCAAATGGTAGAGAAGTTACAGACATATATACTAGGAGAGGGAGACTAGGGTTCTAGTATTTACAAAGAGATCCTTAAACTTATAGACATATACATATCTACTCTAATATTAGCATCAGCAGCCGGTTCAAGAAAGCCATTTCTAAGTTCTAACAAAGATCATCTTTATCATCAGACTCTATCAGAGCGAAGTTACGATGTTTTCATTCTTGAGAAACCTTAGACTCTATACAGCTTTTTTTTTTAAGAATTAAGATTCACTCATACATGTTATTATCTATTAAGTAAGAAAGTCTGCAGATATAACTCATAAAGACTCTGACCTGAGACTCCTTATGGGAAAGGCTATATAAAACATCGTGATCATTTGTTTCCTGATAAATATTCAGCCAGAGAGCGCAAGTGACATGATCAAGATAAGTGTATGCCTCAACTTTGTTGGCAGACCAATGAAAATAAAGATAGGATTTGATTCATCTATACGTTCTTTTTTTTTTTCGACTCTCTATCAGCACATGCTTTTGTCTTATCTTGTTAGTATGTAATTACTGTCAGACATTAAAAAGACTTATGTAGCAGACTTATATATGTTAACGAAATGTAGGAGAAAATGACTATTTAAAGACATAAATCTTTAAGGCCTGGTTCACATATGTTCCCCTGTTTCTGGTAGCTCATAATTCATCAGCAGCAGTTACGTTTCCTTAGAACGTTTCGTAGATTTGAATAAAAGCTCGGAATCGGTTTGGAATTATCAGGTGGCAGTATTGTACTTTGGTGCTTAGTTTCAGCTGGATCAAATTGGGCATGGCCTGTTCTGCTATCTGCAACACACCTAATTGTTCTATGAACAATTGAAGCTTCCTTAACCGACCAAAACCTTGTTCGCTGATGCTCATCTTCACTCCCACTAAATCACAATTTTTCAAAATCAGATCTTCCAGTCTCGGCAATTTCTGCAGAATAGGCATTAGGTCTTCCTCGAGATTTATTCCAACAAGTGTCACAGATTCAAGAGTTTGTGATATCACATCCATGGACCTAACTGCTTCTTCCGATTCCAACGATAGTTTGATGTTTCTCAGCTTCAGAACACGAAGATTTCTCAGTTTAGTTAAGGAAGCCCAGCACACAGTATCTCTTCCTTGCCCCACACGATTTTCATAAATCTCCAAGTCCCAAATATTTATGAGCAACTCATGTTTTAGTTTGCTCCAGTTGTAGGATGAGATAGACCTCAAGGTCTGAAGGTTCACTGCGTCGTCTATTAGAAAGTCTCCCAAGAAATTTCCTATGACATGCCTCAGTGATGTGAGCTTACGGAGATCGATTGTTTGTATGAAGGAATCATTGCCAGATGTATCTAGCGTTTGTAGAAACCGTAAATTAGAGATGAAAGCTGGTAAATTTTTGACACGAGTATCAGCAATCTGATAAGCCTCATCAAGTCTACATAAGGAGGAAGAACAGAGAAGAAGGAGCACGTGTGAGCTGAGAAGAGAACACGTGCGAGTCAAAGAAGTCAATTGTATATAAACTTGTAAAAACAGAGTGAGTCGGGTATGTTGTTTGTTATTGAAAAGTCTTATGTGACTTGGGGAATGCGATTATGTCAAGCTGCGTCTTGAGATCGTTTCCGTTATCCCTGTAACAGAATCATTCAGATAATAAAGGAAGAGTTCTTTTCTTATCAATTGGTGTGTAGTGATCTCGGGTTGAATCTAACGCAATCGACGACGAGTTAGGGTTCGCAAAATTGGGGATTTGATTAACTCATCGAAGACGACACTTACAACGATGGCGATAAGGATCGGACTATCACCGGTGCGAGAATTATCAGAGGCGGAACAACACGACGAATCCTTGGTGGACGTTTACGATCAGTTAGGCGCGATGAAGAAACAAGAAGCGAAGTTGGGGAACAAGATCGACGCCTTGAGCAATGAGATGCGTTCGCGTGATCAGAAATTGGAAGATTTGACGAGGAAGTTGGAATTGGTGCTCAGTTCTTTACAAAGAATCGAAACATCTCGTGAAGTTGGTGGTTCAAGTCAAGCGATGCCGTTACAATCCCAAGATCATCACAGTCAGGTACATTTCTCCAACTCGGAACCTTGCCATAGCAACATTAGGCCTGGGCTTAGGGAGAATTTGATTAAGAACGTTGAGATGCCAATCTTTGATGGAGCTGGAGTCTACGGTTGGGTAGCTCGTGTAGAGCGATTTTTTCGCATTGGAGGCTATAACGATGAGGAGAAGCTCGCATTGGTATCAGTCAGCTTAAGTGGAGAGGCTTTGAGCTGGTACAACTGGGTTGTGAACACGAGACAGTTTGGAAGTTGGGTTCAGTTCAAGTCGTGTTTGATGTTGAGGTTTGGAAACCTGAAAATACGAGGTCCAAGTCAGAGTCTCTTCTGTATCAAACAGACCGGTTCAGTAGCTGACTACATACAAAGATTTGAGGATTTATCATCCCAAGTCAGTGGTCTTGATGAACAAAAGTTAGAAGGTATATTCTTGAATGGCCTAACACAAGAGATGCAAGAGCTGGTCCATATGCAAAAACCAAGCAATCTCGATGAAATGGTGGCTGAAGCGAGAGCTATGGAGTCTAGCATCATGAGGAGAGTTGTGAAGAAGGAGCTGATGCTCGCTAACAAGGAGAATTCTAATACGGACACTAAAGGGAATACTCTTTATAACTCCAACAATTGGAAAATGAAGACGGTGGTCACTGATCAGACGGTGAACAATGATAAACAAGTTGCTAGAGTTGATCAAAGGCCGCGAAGACATAATACAAAGGAGGAATTAGACGAGAAGAGAAGAAAAGGGATTTGCTTCAAATGTGATGCTCCATGGTCCAGAGATCACAAGTGTCCCAACAAAGAGTTGAGGGTGTTAACTGTGTTTAACGGTTTTGAGGTGGAAGTGTTAGAAGAAAGTCATGAAGACGAAATGACAGAACCTGTGGGCGAATGTATGGCACTCTCGTTTGCATCGTTTAGAGGAGTTTTAGGACCAGCTACAACCAAAGTGAGAGGGTCAGTAGGGAAAGAAGATGTTATAATCATGCTTGATAGTGGAACAAGCCATAATTTCATCTCCCCTGCAGCTGTGAAGAAGTTGAAACTTAAACGTAGAGACGATCCAAACCTAAATGTCAAATTGGGAAATGGCATATTAGTAAATGGATTAGGAGTATGTGAGAAGGTCACTTTTTCTGCTCAAAACTTGGAGTTCACAACTGACTTCATCGTGTTAGAACTGGGGCAGATTGATGTGATATTAGGAGTTTATTGGTTAAGAACCCTTGGGGATTGTAGAGTGAATTGGGAAAAGAATGAGATGTCATTCATTCATCAAGGAAAGATGGTGTCACTGAAAGGAGAACCGGATTTAATGATCAGCAAGATGTCTTTAAAATCATTGACAAGCGGTTATGAAGGGAAATCTAAAAGTGTGGCAGTGGAATTGAGTAATCATCAAGTAGTGGAGTTAGACAGAAGCATTGAAGCAGTGTTAACAGAGTACGTGGGGGTGTTTGAGGTTCCAACATCTCTTCCACCTTTAAGAGGAAGAGAACACTCTATCTCGCTAATAAGCGGAACCACAACAGTGAGTGTTCGCCCTTATCGATACCCACACGCTCAAAAAGAAGTAATGGAACGAATGGTGAAGGAAATGTTAGACTCATGCATCATTAGACCAAGCCAAAGCCCATTCTCCAGTCCAGTCTTGTCAGTGAAAAAGAAGGATAACAGTTGGCGTTTTTTTGTGGATTACAGGGCCCTAAATCGAGCTACGGTTCCTGACAAATTCCCAATCCCTATGATAGACCAACTGTTAGACGAACTGAATGGAGCTGTCTTATTCTCAAAATTGGACTTAAGGGCGGGATATCATCAGATAAGAATGAGGGAAGAGGATGTATCGAAGACTGCATTTAGAACTCATGATGGACATTATGAGTTCTTGGTAATGCCATTTGGGCTCACAAACGCACCTGCCACATTCCAAGCTCTCATGAATGAGATTTTCAGACCTTACCTCAGGAAATTTATTCTGGTGTTCTTTGATGACATATTAGTATACAGCTCGACGATACAACAACATGGGGAACATTTGAAAATTGTCATGAGGATATTAGAGGCTAATCAATTGTTTGCAAACAAAAAGAAATGTTTGTTTGGCCAGAAGCAAGTGGACTACCTCGGGCACATTATCTCGCAGCATGGAGTGTCTACGGACCCAGAAAAGACAAGAGCTATGGTGGAATGGATTACTCCAAAGTCAGTGAAAGAACTGAGAGGATTCCTTGGGTTGACAGGCTATTATCGAAGATTTATAAAAGGTTATGGTGTATTGGCAAGACCTCTGACTGACCTATTGAAGAAAGATAGTTTCGATTGGTCAACCGAAGCTCAACTAGCTTTTGACAATCTTAAGAGAGCAATGTCAACTGCTCCAGTCCTTGCTTTACCAGATGTTGAAGAAGTTTTTACGGTAGAAGCTGATGCTTCGGGATTTGGACTGGGTGTTGTACTGATGCAAAAGAAGAGACCAATCGCTTATTGCAGTCACGGTTTAAGTACTAAAGAGCGCCTCAAACCAGTTTACGAGAGAGAATTGATGGCCATCGTGTTGTCTATACAAAAGTGGAAACACTACTTATTTGGGAGGCATTTCATAGTACATATAGATCAGAGTTTGAAATTTTTGCTGGACCAAAGGGAGGTGACCATGGATTATCAGAAATGGCTAGTAAAATTGTTGAACTATGACTTTGAAATTGTTTACAAACCAGGAGTTGAGAATACAGCAGCAGATGGGCTATCAAGGATGACACAACCTGAAGGAGTTATGCTGTCGCATTCACTTATGGCCTTAACGGTACCTTCAGTGCTGCAGCTACAAGACATTTATGAGGAAGTGGACAATGATGTCGAGTTACAGAAAGAAGTAAAGAGTCATCTAACCAAACAGCCCTCTAACTCGAAGTTTGCAGTCCGAAATGAGAGATTATGGTACAAGAATCGTCTGGTACTACCAAAAACCTCCAACTTTATACCGTTGATTTTGAATGAATATCATAATGGGTTGTTAGGAGGACACTCGGGGGTATTGAAGACGGTTAAAAGAATACAACAATCATTTCACTGGGAAGGACTACAAGGGGATGTGCAGAGATATGTGTCAGAGTGTGATACTTGTCAACGACACAAATACTCAACATTAGCACCAGCTGGCCTTCTCCAACCTTTACCTTTACCACATCAAGTTTGGGAGGATATTTCAATGGATTTTGTTGAGGGGCTCCCTAAATCTCAAGGAAAAAATGTGATCTTGGTGGTTGTTGACAGGTTAAGCAAGTACGGTCATTTCTTGAGTCTGAAGCATCCTTACTCGGCATCAGATGTGGCTAGGCTATTTGTTTCTGAAGTAGTGAGACTTCATGGATATCCAGCTTCGATTGTTTCGGACCGTGGGAACACTTTTTTGAGTGCTTTCTGGAAGGAGGCTTTTAAACTGTCAGGAACAAAACTGAAGTACAGTACTGCTTTTCACCCTCAAACGGATGGGCAAACAGAGGTTTTGAACAGATGTCTCGAGACCTTCCTAAGGTGCTTCGCATCGACTCATCCCAAGACATGGCACCAATACTTAGCATGGGCAGAGCTGTGGTACAATTCGACCTTTCACACGTCTTTGAAGGCAACTCCTTTTAAGGTCTTATACGGTCGTGAACCTCCGACTATTTTACGTTTTGAAGGGCAAACAACCAAAGTCTCGGAGTTGGAAACCATGATGAAAGAACGAGACCTAATGCTTGATCAAATAAAGGAGCATTTGACCCATGCGCAACAACTGATGAAAAATAATGCAGACAAGCATAGAAGAGATATTGAGTATAGCGTTGGGGATTGGGTGTTTCTGAAGTTAAGACCGTATAGACAGCAGTCGGTGGCCAAACGAGCTTGTCAGAAACTGGCAGCTAAGTATTATGGTCCTTTTGAAGTAATGGAGAGGGTCGGTAGAGCAGCTTATCGGTTACAATTACCACAAGGCTCGAAGATCCACCCAGTGTTTCATGTCTCACAAATAAAACGAGTGTTAGGTGAGCATCAGCTGGTCATTCCTTTACCAGAGTTGCTGAACGAGAGTGATGAGTTGGTCATTGAACCGGAATCTGTATTGGACACTCGCTACAATGCCAATGGAGTGTTAGAAGGATTGGTACATTGGAGAGGTTTACCGGATCATGATGATACTTGGGAGGTGATAAAGGAGTTACAACAGAAATATCCATCATTAGCGCTTGAGGACAAGCTGCATTTCGAAGGGGGGGTATTGATAAGCCTCATCAAGTCTACATAAGGAGGAAGAACGGAGAAGAAGGAGCACGTGTGAGCTGAGAAGAGAACACGTGCGAGTCAAAGAAGTCAATTGTATATAAACTTGTAAAAACAGAGTGAGTCGGGTATGTTGTTTGTTATTGAAAAGTCTTATGTGACTTGGGGAATGCGATTATGTCAAGCTGGGTCTTGAGATCGTTTCCGTTATCCCTGTAACAGAATCATTCAGATAATAAAGGAAGAGTTCTTTTCTTATCACAATCCCAAAGTACCTCAAGTAGATTAAATCCCCGACCACATCTGGGAAACTCAATGCTGTAATAACTCCTTTTTGAATAAAATGAACCCCTCCAAGATTAAGCACTCGAAGTAGCTTCATGTTCAAGTTAGTAGTTTTAACAGTAACCCTCGATTCTCCAAAGAAGAGGAAGGATCGCATCCTTTTGTTCATACGTTTCTCAGAGAAGTATTTGTTGATGATCTGATGGTTAACCACTTCCCTTCTGCAACAAGTATGTTGTGCCACATGATGATCGTTATAAACGTTTACAAAGTTTAGCTCTTTAGATTTCTTGATAGCCACGTCTCTCAGAAGATCATGGATTCTACAAGACATCACTTTTCCTCTTTCTACTCTCACTGCTTCCACTAAGCTTCTGTCTATCAGCTCTTCGATGTAGTACCGAGCCACATCTTCCATCATCATCTCTTCATCCCCTTGTATAAACCCTTCTGCTACAAGTAACTGTATCAACTTCTCTACCTCAATCTCATAGTCCTCAGGGAAGATACTAAGGTAAAGAAAGCAAAGTTTCAACTCTTGTCGCATCTCCTTGAGGCTTAGATCACATAAAGTGGAAACATGAATGGAGTTATCCTTTAGGCGTCTCCATAAACTCTTACACACATCATTCCACTCGCTTGGACTCTTCTTCGACAAAAGCCCCGCAAGAACGACTATAGCAAGTGGTAATCCACTGCATTTTTGAACCATTTCTTTTCCGATTTTCTGCAGATCTTCATCAACCCATTCCATATTCATGAATGATTTCTGTTCAAACAACTTCCAGCTTTCTTCAAACGTCAAGAATCTTAACTTATGAGCATAGAATCTCCCGTCCACGCCTTCAGCAACAGCTCTAATACGGGTAGTGATGATAACTATACTTCCTTCATGGTTGCAAGGTAACGCTCTCTTTAAACTCTCCCACGCTTCTCGCTCCCATATATCATCTACCACCACCAGATATTTTTTCCCTTCTAAAATACTATGAAGGTAAACTTCTAACTCCTCCTCTGTAAACTTCCTGATCTTCTCCAACTCTTTCGCAGAAGCCAACCCCAAAGATCTAATGATTCTCATAAGTATATCTCCAGTTTTAAAATCTTGAGAAACATAAGTCCACGCGCGGTATTCGAATCTTCTCTTCACATCCTCGGAGTTGTAGAGCTTCCTAGCAAGTGCAGTCTTTCCGAGACCTCCCATACCGAAGATCGAGATAATAAATCTATTGTACTCTCTCTCATCGAGAAGCTTTTCCAATAGAATCTTAACATCATCTTCCAAACCAACTACAAGCTCTTCTTGATCAACAGACCGAGCACGCCGAAGCTCCCGTACCCTTAAGCTTAAATTACTCTCTCCTCCTCGACGCTCACTGAAGTTTCCTATGCCATAAGTCTCCCGCTTGCGAGTAACATCCAAGATTCTTCTCTTGAGGATTCTGATATCTTCAACTATGTTGTACGCATCCATCTTCCTGCCTATTTTGTTGTTCCATCTCTTGAATCCTCGCCTTTGTGATCTTTCTTCGAGTTTCATGTGATGGGTGTCCAAAACATCCTCGACGTCATAAGCGATATCTAAAACCAGTTTTGTCCACTCTTTCGAAACCTCATCTTCTTGTTCTCGCGCTTCAACATCCTTGAGATAACCTTGGATGCACGTCAACTCTGTCTTTAGGTCTTCTAGATCATCTTTGACTACCATCAACATCGATGCTTCTTCAATGAGATAGTTGCCTATCTTTCCCACAACGAATCCCGTAATCGCATCTACCATCTTCACTATATGGAAATGAATCCAATCCACCGATATCACAGTAAGCACAAGACTTTATTGATGAATGTGAGATTTATCTAAAAACTGGAGAAGATTTTTCTAAAGAGCATGAAAAATATCAACTCAGTTTTAAAACTAACAAAAGAACAGAGCAAACGAGAACACGTTGGGAATTTGTCAATTTTGGCTGCTGAAGGAGATACACCGACAATTTAAAGAGAGAATTAACCCTTATGACTTTTATTTCTTTGTGTCGTCGACTTGATTTCGGAAACATTCATACTTGACTTGTAGACATTTAATGTAATTCGAAATTTCTTTGTCTCCTACATTTTATTCCAGAAAAATTCAAGTAGACCTGGGTGGAAGTTTCAATCATGCATATTTTGTCGTCTGTGGTCTCTCATTTCTCAACTTGTCATTCTATCTTTCGTAGAAGTTTCAGTTTTTCATATATATGTTCCCACCTCACATTTTAGCTGAGATTTATGTAACTGTTAAAGTGTATATACTTTAGGGATTTAAGAGTCTATAGATTTTTGTTCAAACCAAACATATATAATCTTAAAAGTTACAACCCTAAAACAACTACTCTTATCGATCCGTTGGAAAGTTTGCTTTTTGAGATTACATCTCTATCACACCTAGAAACTCATGAGAAACAGTTTTCTCTGAGCAAAATGTTCAAAAGCTACGAGTGAGTATACTTGTCTTAATTATATTATAGCTTAGTGCTAATTTTGTGTATAATAATACTGTGTGATAAATTGTTACAAAATGTGTGTGATCCAAATTTGCAGATGTGATTGTGAATTGCAGAAGCCGAGTATGAACGGATATGGACCACAGGAAGTGCTTTTAGACCAAAATACCAAGTAAAACAAGTGAGCTATATAAGAGCAAGATTATCGATGGGTTTTAATTTTTAGTCTCTTATGTACTGTTGTAATTTTCAATGAATATATTCTGTACTGTTTATAAAATAAGAACCCTTGAGATTATAATTAAAATCATCCTCTCCAATGTGATAGGATATAATTTTGAGTCTCTTATTTTTTAAAATCTAGTTTTTTGAATCTAACTCATTCAACTTCATCAGTTATGAATGAACAAACAACCAAAACAACATTGAGCTTTGATCCAACAAGGACAATTCATACACTTCATATTAAGGTGAATTACCTCAGCCTCAGCGAAGTGCATATAAAGAAAGTACCTCACATTTGGATCACTGTTTTCGAAAGTCATTGTGATGGGTCTTGTTGTGTTTGTTGGAGTCATCGCTGTACTCATCACCAAACTCGAAAGATTGTAACTATTTTTGACTGAGATCACTGGAAGTGAGGTATTGATCTCTCTACAAATGCTACTCTGCACATATACATAGTGAAACCGATTAATAAAACACAAATGCTACTCTGCTCATACACATAGTGAAACCGATTAATAAAACACAANCCCTTGAGATTATAATAAAAATCATCCTCTCCAATGGTAGGATATAATTTTGAGTCTTTTATTTTTTAAAATCTAGTTTTTTGAATCTAATCTCATTCAACTTCATCAGTTATGAATGAACAAACAACCAAAACAACATTGAGCTTTTGATCCAACAAGGACAATTCATACACTTCATATTAAGGTGAATTACCTCAGCCTCAGCGAAGTGCATATAAACAAAGTACCTCACATTTGGATCACTGTTTTCCAAAGTCATTGTGATGGGTCTTGTTGTGTTTGTTGGAGTCATCACTGTACTCATCACCAAACTCGAAAGATTGTAGACTGCTACTCTGCTCATACACATAGTGAAACCGATTAACCTTCCTTCTTTGCCATTTAATCTTGCCCCCGCTAGTACCCACAGCCCTTCCAATAAATCCAAAACATACCAAGAAGTCTGCAAACCGAAGTATCACATAACAATTATCAGAAATCATTAGCTCTAGGAAACGTACAAAGATTTTGGCAATTAGAGATTGTTTCACAACAATGGTTATGAGATGAACCAGAGGAGAATAAGTGGTTGTTGTTTGGTCCATGACCATGACCATGACCAAGCTCCTCCCCTAAGACAAAAGAAGGTGCGGCGGTTGTGGCTGAATAATCTGATTAATGAAAACCATCAGTTTGAATGGATCAGATATGATAAACAATCTCAAACTCTAACGATAAAACTACAAAGCAAACTCCCAATATAACAAATCCCAAGGTTTACGAACTTGCAACAATCTAATTTCAACCTCCCCAGATTGTTCTCCACTTCATCCACCGAGAACAAGAACACCAAAGTCTATTGAAAATATAAAACTTTATGATGGCATCCAAACTAAAAGTCTACACTTTCGACTCAAAAATGAAGAAACTTTAATAGGTACAGAATCCACACAACTTGACAGAAACCCGTCACGCAAGTTCCAAAAGAAAGACATGCTCTACTAACTACTTACGACTTTTCTATTTGTGTTCTTTTATTCTTGTCCCTCATTGTTCATTTAAATCTTTCTTTCGAAGCAAATCAATTAAAAAACAGATCAGTCATTAACAGAAGTGTTATTATTATATATGTATGCATATTGGTATACACACATTATCTTCTTGAGTTTTCTCTCTTTTACACAACCGCGATTTCCTTTTAAAACTTATCAATCTGCGTTCTCATCAAGCAATGAGACTACTACTGTATGCTTTATTTTCGCCATCCGTAAATGGATGGTTCTCGTCTTCTTCCGCTAGATCTTGACCCTCCCGTTTATTACAACCCAAAAGTGGGTTTACCTCTGTGTTCTCATCATCTTCAGGATTCATATTTTCTTTCATACCTGTCCTAGACTCCTCGTTTTGATCAGTTACCAGCGGCTGAGGAAAGAGACTGGTTTCACTAGAAGAAACCATTGAGTTGTTCTCTTGGTCATCCTCGTTGTATTTGGTAAAGTTGGAATTGCATTTCCTATAGACTGGAGATTCTTGTAAGACTTCATTCTCTGACATAAAACGAGATGAAGACTTGTGGTCAAAGCTACCGAAACCTTTAATCTCTCGAGATAGCTCACGAGCTCGCTTCCTCTCTTCCTTGAGCAACTCCCCTTTCTCAAGTAGCTTTAAAACCTTCTCTGCTTTCTTTCTAACAGATAATCCCCAATTGAACCTGCCACACAAACAAAACCAATTGTCTTAAGAACATTGACAATGCAAACAAAGTTCTGTTCGAACCAAACATGATCCACCTTAAAACCTTATAAGTAAATCAAGTACCCTTTCTCATCGATATGTTGGAAAGTTTGCATTTGCGAGATAACATCTATATCGCCTTGAAACTCATCCGAGACACTCTCTGGTCCGTGAGTAAGCAAATGTTCAATAACTATCAGTGAGTTGTAAGCTATTCTCCAGTTTCTCTTATCAAACCTTGCCAATCTAATATACACCAAACAACAAAGTAACAAACAGATCCATATCTCAGTAATAACACAAGGCTTGTCCTACTATTAAGTAAAAAATTATGGACTAATCACCGAATTGATCCAAATTTGGCTAGATATAAGAACTGAATTAAAAATAATGAAACCTTTTGTGCAAAACATCGACGATCCGCAAATAATTTTCAAACTCGAAAGCAGCCTTAGAAATGGATCCTAAGGTTTGTGTATTTGGCCCCCATGACTCACCATCCGTAGCTTCCTCGGTCATTCTTCAACCAAATTTGTTCAAATCATAAATTACATACACATAAATCAAGAATCCTTAAGAAAAGAGATAAAGCACAAAAAACACAAAACTGACAGTTGAAGAGGAGTGACATCAGTGAGAGCCAAACGCGCAGTTTTGATCTTCTCTTTGAAGAAGAAAGAAGCTTGTTTCTTCAACTCAAGGAACGATGGTGTTCCCATGGCGATGCTGCTGCTTCTGTTTTTGCTCATCATCGACATCTCTTAAGAAAGAGAGAGAGAGAGGAGAGATGTTTTGATAACTACTATTTCATAGTGTTGGGTTAGTTCAAAAACCATAGATATATAATACAAGATTGGTCACTGAATATAGGGACAACAAAACTTTAATTTAATCAAAGAAAAGTCCAAATCTGTGATCCAAAAAGGTCCTCATGTTTGAAAATTTGAATGGTCATTTACTTATTTGTTACGTCGGAAAAGTCAAGCGCTATGGTACCACCAAGGCACCAAATGACCATAAATTCTAACATCAATTTCCCTAACCGATCCGATAGTGTGAATCATTTTTTCTTATAACTAGTAAGACAATTAAAAAGTTCCAAAAAAATTAACATCTTGAAAACGAGTACTATAATTTATTATGTGTATTAAAATCATGCTGATGTTTTTGGTCGGCTATAAAAATACTAAAAAGATCTTTTTTTTGTTTAAGATAAGTATATAAAAAAAGAATTAATAAATAAATAAACACGGTAGTAGAATGTGAGCGACCGTAGAGTATTGTGGCTCTCTTATTTTCAACAGAGTCAGTGAAGTGAATAAGGTTTAGAGTTAGATCTGACCGTACACCCCACACGCGCGGCTAAGTGAACTGGATCTCAAGATCCAACGGCTCTGGATAACCCGTAAATCTAGCGAGAACTTGACCTGAGGAGATAGCAGATCTGGACCGTCGGTGTCAACTTGGTACGACCCACACAAGACACAACTGCACCTGTCACGCACTTACTGTATATTATTCCTGCTGACCTAATTCACTTTCCCCCATTCTTATTCTTATTCACTTCTGTAAAAAATTTCACCACTTGATAAAATAAAAATCTAATTGTATTGCTAGTAGAATACACCTTTTCGCAAAACTGAATTATACAAAATATTTTAGGTTGACAAAAAAAGAATAACTCTCTTGGGTAAAAAGATTTTGATTGAAGAGTGAAGACAACAAAAGAGAAAATAAAAAATAAAAGGATTTTCTATAGACATGGGTTTTTACCCAAAATTGCCGAATCAAATCCAAATTTACATGGGAAAGTGAATTTGTTTTTTCCTCAGACTCGAATAAAATAACATTATGACGTAGAATAAATATATAAACCCTCGTGAAAAAAAAATCCAGTAAAAATAAATAAAAGCCCTAATCGAAGGCAAAACATTTATGTGATTAAAAAAAAAAAATCATACCAAAAGATAACAAAATGCTATACACCAACAACAACACCACCACCACAAGGCTAAGGAACCAAGTGGTCTTTTAACCGCGCCGGAAGAAACTATCTCACGCGGTGGTGATACTAATCGCGACGGTTGCTCATCAGAACTCTCCGGCGACAAAGAGATTTCATGTGGAGGAGCCGTGGCAACGGGTTGACCCGATTTCGGAAACAGTTCTTTAGGCAAAAGAACTTTGGATACTCCGAAAACAGAAACCGGGTTTTGATCAAATGCCGTTTGTGTCACGACAGCTAAAACCACACCCGAATTGATCGTTACGATTGACCCGTTAACCCGGGAGATGTTGAGCGTGTATGAACCGGCTCCCATTTCTTCGGTTGCTAATGTCGGTTGAACCGGATTGGTTATTGATTCGAGCGAACCTAGAGTGTAGTATGAATGTAGCACATGGAACTTTAACACGAAGGCTTTTTGCTCCGCCGGTAGAGACTGAAGGTTCACGTTTGAAGGGAGATCGGAGAAAGCGGAGTCGGTGGGGACGAAGACTGTGATTCCGGCGCCACGTTCGTCGTTTTCGAATTCTGTTATGACTCCGGAGGCGACGAGGAGGGAGAGAGCGACGTTGAAGTTGTGTCCGTTGATTAGTATCTGAGTGAGGTTGATTCCCGCCGGTGGAGGGGAGAGAGACGTCGATGTCGGCGGTGGAGTGAGAGTCTCCGATGCGGTGATATCGATTCCGGTGGGGACGATGAGTGAGTCGACGGAGAGGACGGTTATGTTTGGAGGTTTCGTTTCGAGAAGCTTTAAAACGGTGACGTTTTTGGTGCTCGGAGATCCGATCGTGACTGATCCTGAAGCCGGGTCACGGGTTACGTTAACGGATCCGGATCCGAAGAATGTACGGCCGGAAGCTTCGTAGAGAGTGGTGACGGCGGAGCCTGAGGGTGGGATACGTCGTAGATCGGAATCTGAGAGGAACTGGAGAAGGACATGGAAGCGGAGGAGATCTGCGAGTGTCGAAGGAGGTAAACGGCGCGTGAGGTCCACGGAAGCGGAGGAGAATTGAGAATTGGGAACGGCGAGGAGGGTTAGCGAGTTTCTACCTGAGAGTTCGGCTGCGATGCCGGAGGAGACGAGGAGGTTGGAGAAAGAAGATAGGTTAGGGAAAGAAGAGAGAACGGCAGTGACGTTGATGGCGGCGGCGGTGGAGGATAGGAGGAGAAGTAAATAAGCTAATGCGGGAAGGGTAAAATGGGAAACTGAGATTACGTTCGCCATTTATTTTTTTTCGAGTTAGGTCATGAGATTGAGTAAAGGAGAAGAACAGAGAAGTGAGTGGATGATGGATAGAGAGAGAAGGGAAGGGTGAGTGTGAAGAGTTTTGGTGGAGACGAAATTAAAAATTAGAGACACATCTTTGGGGAATTTTGTGACGCGCGCTGTTAAGGGGAGTTAAAGTTCACGCGCAGGACAAAACAGATGTCATTGTGTCAGAGAGATGCTTTTGTGGACACTTCTAGTCTTGTAGTGATTAGATTTTGGTGAGCAAAATTATTTAGATTGAATAATTTATTTATATAATTTTGGGTGGTGCCCACGTGGGGTATAGTTTTTTANGAGATCCGATCGTGACTGATCCTGAAGCCGGGTCACGGGTTACGTTAACGGATCCGGATCCGAAGAATGTACGGCCGGAAGCTTCGTAGAGAGTGGTGACGGCGGAGCCTGAGGGTGGGATACGTCGTAGATCGGAATCTGAGAGGAACTGGAGAAGGACATGGAAGCGGAGGAGATCTGCGAGTGTCGAAGGAGGTAAACGGCGCGTGAGGTCCACGGAAGCGGAGGAGAATTGAGAATTGGGAACGGCGAGGAGGGTTAGCGAGTTTCTACCTGAGAGTTCGGCTGCGATGCCGGAGGAGACGAGGAGGTTGGAGAAAGAAGATAGGTTAGGGAAAGAAGAGAGAACGGCAGTGACGTTGATGGCGGCGGCGGTGGAGGATAGGAGGAGAAGTAAATAAGCTAATGCGGGAAGGGTAAAATGGGAAACTGAGATTACGTTCGCCATTTATTTTTTTTCGAGTTAGGTCATGAGATTGAGTAAAGGAGAAGAACAGAGAAGTGAGTGGATGATGGATAGAGAGAGAAGGGAAGGGTGAGTGTGAAGAGTTTTGGTGGAGACGAAATTAAAAATTAGAGACACATCTTTGGGGAATTTTGTGACGCGCGCTGTTAAGGGGAGTTAAAGTTCACGCGCAGGACAAAACAGATGTCATTGTGTCAGAGAGATGCTTTTGTGGACACTTCTAGTCTTGTAGTGATTAGATTTTGGTGAGCAAAATTATTTAGATTGAATAATTTATTTATATAATTTTGGGTGGTGCCCACGTGGGGTATAGTTTTTTAAATAATAATGTCATTAAAGTTTTTTTCGTTTGCATGTGAAGTTTATTTATAGCTGTGCAGTCTGTTAAAATCTTGATCTCCCACTACAAACATTTTTTGTGGAGTAATTGATTTTGTTGGTAGTATTAATTTGTATAGTTAGACGAATTGTTTGATCTTGTGGTCGATATATTATATTTTGTCATCCAACGTCCGTCGGCAATGATCAAATGATTGTTTGACAGATAAAACTCATTGATGATGAAATATTGGCTTCTACTTCGACATCATATTTACGATCAATTATATATAGTTTGGGTGGATCTGTCAATCAAATGTCATCTATCAAGAATTAGTAAAATTGGTATTTCAAAAGATTGATCAAGGCGATTCTTCCTAACCAAGTACAATTACTATACTGGGCCCACCTGGTATAAAAATTAGGCTTTAGTAGAGATATAAAAAATAAAGTCCATCAGGCCCACACAAATTAGGCTTTATTGAACTTTCTTGAACTAGATAGATCTTTGGATCATTGTTTAGTTATCAGGTTCTTAGGCATCATTGACCAAGTTTTCACAACTGTATCTAGTGACATTATCTATTTAGTCTCGAACTGCTCTGTTCTAGTTGATATTGTTATTGTTGTCTGCTCTTATCAAGACCAAGAATTATTCTTAATTTGCAATCTGCTTCGACTCTGTCGCTTGTTGTTGTCTGACATTGAAGCGTGATCTCCTTTAAACCAGTGCAGCCAATGAAGGTTGCAACTGGACGTTAAAGGAATAACAATGTATGCATTGTCTATTGGAAATGAGAGTTCATTGTTCTGTGTTTAGACCTTAACTTATGCTTTGTGTTGTGGCATTTTTTTTTCCAATTACTTTTAGCTTGAGGATGTACAGTTCATTGGTCGAGAGGTGTTTTGTGGACTGTGTTGATAGCTTTACACGCAAATCTCTACAAAAACAAGAGGAGACTTGTGTTATGCGGTGCGCTGAGAAATTCCTTAAGCACATTATGCGTGTTGGTATGTGTGGAGAAAGATCCCACATCAGATAGATGTGAAGGGACTTGAGTATATATAAAGGGTTAGGGCTTCTCCACTCATTGCTAATTGGTTTTGAGTTGTAAGCCCATATCAAACCCTAGTTTAACATGGTATCAGAGCCTACACACGCTGGCCCATTAATTAATCCGGCCCGGATAGTGGTCCGATCACACCCATTAATTGATGGCCCAAAGAAAGCCCAATTCTATTGAGATAGCTAAAAAAGAGCATTATCTCGAGGGGGCGTGATGGATTGTCGAGATTAATGGCTAGAAGAGTCATTATCTCGAGAGGGCGTGTGGAGAAAGATCCCACATTGGATAGATGTGAAGGGACTTAAGTAATATATAAAGGGTTAGGGTCTCTCTACTCATTGCCAATTGGTTTTGAATTGTAAGCCCATATCAAACCCCAATTTAACAGTATGTGTTTTGCTGAGCTCAATCAGAACGCACCTACCCAAGACTTAAAAAAACTATGCTTCCTTCAGTTTTGTTTTTTGGTACGGTTTATGAGTCCGAAACCAGAATAAACCGGTTGTTAGTTGTTCAGGTTTTTACTCTGATACTCTTCTTTGAACACTAAACTCCTGTACTGTGAAAATTTTGACTAAATCCAAATTCTGATATTGAAATTTATTTGTATTTTCATTGGAGTCTACAGAAAACCATATCATTTTATATATAAATTGTAGTGATCATTTTCCGAATTTTCATTATACTGTTTTGGTTTCTTATACATAAAGATTGTTAAACATCTTGAATCTTAGATTACAAAAGTTGAACTTTGACATTCTTAGTACTGAAGCACCTAGATGACGTTTATATCAGTTTTTCATGATACCTACATCGTAAACCGGGGTGAAGTCCGGTTTGAACAAACCAAAATTTTGCTCGGAAATCGAAGGTTTGAGATTCTCGTTGAAGAGAGCAAAAATGCAAGTCTCGAACACACGGTTTGGCATCAATGGAGTGCCCTTACCGGAATTCACATGCTTTATAAGGTTCCGGTTGTATGTAGCCGCAAAATCTAAACCAACGCCGGTCTGGTTCGGTTCACCAGCTGAAGGCCAACCGGTTTCAGCCACAACGATGTCCACGTCTCCGTACCCGATCCGTTTCATCGCAGAGTAAACAGCGTCAAGCTGAGCGTCGAACATGTTAGTGTAGTTTAACTTCGTAACTGTGTCAACGACGACTATGTCGTTTGAGTTAAAGAGTGCGTAGTTTAATGTTTCGGGTCCGAACCCGAAATATGGGTACGGGTTAACCATAAAGGGAGACTTCGTGCGGTTATGGAAGTCGAGGATTGGAGCGAAGATGGCTTTCTCGTAGCCTCTACGAAACTTTCCGGAGCTAGGTGGTTCGGAGGAGCCTGAGAGGATACCGAGCGAGTGAGGCGTCGAGACTAAGATCCCAGTGACGTTAGCCAGGTGTAATGCTAACGTAAGTGCCTCCATGGCGGGAAGGAGATGACCGATGAGTGTTCTGTCGGATGTGGCGATGACTTCGTTTCCGACAGCGATGTAACGTATTGAGGTTGCTGGGAGGAAAGGGAGGAGGTTGTCGGAGAGCCATGAACGTGCGTTGGGAAGCTTGGAGAGGGAAACGATGTCGGAGTTTGGGATCGTGACAGTGAGAGAGATCCCGGTGATGCCTGAAAATGCGGTGAGGATGCCGGGGTTTGCGTCGAAGATTTTTACGTGGTTGATGTTTGTTTTTGTTTTGATGAAGTTGACGACTTGGTGAGGCGGTGGGAGGTTGTTGGACACCGTGCCGTAGTTTACGCCGATGTGATATGCGGCCGAGAAGGTAAGGATGAGCGTGAGAATCAGGAAGAGAGGTAGATGAACAACTTGACCTCTCATCATGATGATCGTGAATTGAGTTTTTTTATAAAGTTACAACTTCCACGTTTAGCAAAACTTACTAGGAGTTATTTTTTGAGAGCTTCGGTTTGATTGTGGAGCTACGTGAGCGAGTGGCTGATTAATTGATGGTTTTTTTAATCAGTTAAATAAGTGACTTTAACTTAATTACATTCGATAATTGTCATAGAAAAAGCTATTTTTAAAACGGAGATATATATAAAGCTTAGGAATATGAGAGAAACTGAGAACTGTTGTCCAGACTCTGAATCCATCCGTAAATACATCGGACTCTGGCACCGACGTTGATATTCCAATGTCAATTGCATTTCTCCAAGTAAATTCAAACTCGACTTTAACAAAAAAAAAAAAAAATCAAATTCGACTCAATTATTTTTGGTCAACGCAGTTTATTTTATTTTCCTATACAAGTGTTATATATCTAACTAGATAAAGCCTATATTATTATGCGATTAAAAGTTACAAAATTTTTGTGAGAATAACTGAAATGTCAGCAATAACATATACACATTTTCCTCGATTTTATTTTGTAATTATTTTATATTGAACTTAAACCTTTCATATTCCATTTCAATACTATTTAAATATTTATACCATCATAATAAACTATATTTTAATTTTTACACATTTTATCTTAATGCATGCATTAAAATCTTAAAGATAAAATATGTAGAACAAAACTTATACATATTCTCATCAAGTATTCAAAAATTTATTTTTTTAAGTTCATCATTCTTTTAACTTTTTTTCTTCTTATTTTGAATAAAATATTACATTACAGCGATTAATACAATTTATATCCAACTAAAATTATGTTAATAATTATGTTATTTTTTTTAACTTCGTTATTCATTATTTATTGATTAACATACATGCTTAATGATTCATTCTTAACGGTTCAAAATCACACGGTGTACAAATCAAAATTTTCTCGCGGAAAAAGATTGAGCTTATCACCTATAAGATGAGTTACATGGATTCTAGGTTCACCGTTACTTGGTGCAAATGTTATGAAATACCATTTGAAATAGGTAAAACCTTCTTAGAATAAAACTGTCAGATGGTTCTTATTATTCCCTTATATATAAACTCAAATAAAATATATCTTGTTCTATGTATTCAACAATCTCTTGGGCAATGGATGCAAAACCGAACTTCATATTCTGATGCATTTGGAGAGAAATACCTCATCATCTTTCTTTCTGTTATGTTTGGTTTTTACCATAACTTGCTACTCTCATATGATTTTGTCTTTTGTAGCAAAAAAAAAAAAATAGAGATTTGTTACTCTAATTTACTCGATGAGTAGATTATTAAAACCCCAATTCATAGATTAGGCGTTCGAATTTACTAGAATTATTATATATAAATTTGAATTAATTTAATTTTAATTTTGGTCAAAAATATTTGTATTAATAAGATTCAATAAAGGATATACAAGTTTAACAACATAATGAATTTAATTCCTAATTGTACAACATGTGTACTAATGAGGTTTAGTCAAAAGTTTTTTAAACATATTCAACTTATTTAACGTTGTGTCTGCTTTAAATTGATGATCAATCCCAAAAACTTAATAATAGTTGTTTGCTCTTCAATTTCATTTGTTCAGCTTTGTAACTAAAAAAACTTTAAAACCAATTTTTGATTTTTTTTTTTTTGACAATGATTGTGGTTTACGACATTGTGTAGGAGTCAAAAGTTTATATGCTCTGAAAAACAATATTTTGTCGAGGTTTTGCAATTTCTTTTACAATATCTCAGAGCTTGCCTAATATGAAAGTATTGCTTATCCACATCAAATACTTTTGAATTTAGCTCACCAAATCTTTTGATGTTCAAAATCACTAAGTAACGAAAGAAACTAAAAAATTGTAGTTGGTTTTTAGACTAATATTATTTCCTAAGACTTCTATATTTTTTCTGGTTTCATTACTTTTTATACTTGCAAAGTTTAAAAACACCTTTATTGATCATTTTTATGGGTGTCTTAAAATATAAAACTAATAATAATTAAAAAAAAATTGTCGATGAATTGGAAAAATATGTGTCTCTAGAGACACTTATGATCCCAAAAAGGCAAGTGTCTTTAATAATTAATATTTCGTAGTTGGTTTTAAGAATATTTCTTATCTTGTAATCTAAGTTATTCGAATAAGATTTCAGTTTTTTTTGTTCTTAAAAAAAGATTTTTAAAAAAACATTTGTAGATTAGTTTGGTTTTGATTCTAGTTGATGCAAATTCTTTCTTTCTATTTTATTTTTGGTTGAGATCTAGTCGATGCAATTTATAGTTTTTGAGTTAGTTTAAGTAATAATATAATTTTGAAAATATTAATAATATATGCAATTTGTTTCGGTTACAAAAATTGCAATTTGCTTTTGATATAACTAGGATGTCGGTCTGTGCGTTACCGCACGGGAAAGTGAAAATTTGAAATGATTAACATTGTTAATTTCACATTTCGAGTGAAATTTTTTTGGTAATTTTTTAACTGTATAATATAAAAGTCATAAATCATGACTAAGATGAATTAACCAAATTAGTTAAATAAAAAATTTGTTATATATATATATAAATAAAAAAATCGATTCAGTGACAATAAGAGAATAATCTTAAAGATATATAAATCTAGGTTTACTGAATTATACTCAGATAATCAATTTTGAAAGATATTCACATATAATAAATTTAAATCATTATTCTATTAAAATTTATAAAAAATAATAAGAGACTCAAGAAGAAAGAGCTCATAGTTGCAACTGCAACCAACCAAATTAACTAAAAAGATAAATCTATGAAAAATTAGAAATCACAATTAATTACTTAAATTAATACTTGAAAGAGATGATCAATACAGTTAGATGGAAAACGACACCAAACAAAAGTTAGATGAATGAATCAATAAATAAAACAATTCAAAAATTTTAACAAAGATGAGTGAATTAATGTTGATTAATAAATTGAAAGAAAATAATACTCAGAATTTTTAAATTTGGAGGTATTAAACAATAGTCAAATAACAAAAACTCTTTTCAAGGTCCATAAATATATACTCTCTCCGTTTCATAATATAGGATGTTTAGAGAAATTTTTTTTTTTCATAGTATAGGATGTTTTCAAGTTTCTATGTAACTTTTAGATTAATTTAATACTTTATATTATGCAGTCTTGTTTGTGATTGGTTAAACTTTTTTAAACTCAAAACATCTTATATTTTAAAGAGGTGTGAAACAAAAATGTGCAAAAACTAACAAATGTGAACATTGAAAGTTGGGAGTACGACGAAGAAACACAATTGTTGTATTAAAATATTGCAACTTTTAAGATCATTAACAAATCTAAACAGTTAGATGAGATAATAAAAACAATATCATCCGTCATACTTAAATTGACCCCTAAAAGCGAGTTTGCTATAAAATATAAACATATAAATCTATGATTTTATTTATTAACTTGTAAGTTTAAAAAATACTCAGAAAACAATAAATTCGAAACTTGTTTTTGTATTCCATAAAAGTTTATACATAATAAACAAAGAGGTGTAAAATATAATGGTGTAAAACATAGAGGGGTCTTTGTAAAATATAATGGTGTAAAACATAGAGGGGTGAAAAAAATGTGAAAACAATTAATAGGTGCAATTTTTGAAGATGGGGGTACGACGAAAAGATGCAAATATATGAAAATAAAGACGTGTGAAACAAAAAGGTGTGAGGCAAAAAGATGCAAAAACTAACAAGTGCAAACATTGAAATCAAGGGGTACGACGAAGAAACACAATTGTTGGATCAAAACACTGCAACTTTATATAAACAAAGAGATGTAAGATAAAAAGGTGTGAAAACTAACGGTGCCTACATGGAAAGTTGGGGGTGCGACGAAGAAACACAATTGTTGGATCGAGTCTTTGAAACTTTTGAGATCACTAACAAAGGGTGAGATCATTAATAATATTTAAATAATAAAAATTCTTTTCAAAATCAATAAAAATCTGTATATATATAAAAACAAAAAGGTATGAAACAAAGGTGTGAAACAAAAATGTGCAAAAACTAACAAGTGCAACCATTGAAAGCTAGGGGTACGACGAAGAAACACAATTGTTGGATCAAAACATTGCAACTTTATATAAACAACTTAAAGAGGTGTAAAATAAAAAGGTGTGAAAACTAACGGATGCCAACATAGAAAGATGTAGGTGCAACGAAGAAACACAATTATTGGACCGAAACTTTGCAACTTTTGAGATCATTAACAAAGGATGAGATCATTAATCATACTCAAAGAACAAAAACTCTTTTTAAAGTCCGTAAAAATCAGTATATATATAAAAACAAAGAGTGTGAAACAAAAAAGTGTGAAACAAAAATGTGCGAAAACTAACAAGTGTAACCATTGAAAGCTAGGGGTACAACGAATAAACACAATTGTTGGATCAAAACATTGCAACTTTATATAAACAAAGAGGTGTAAAACAAACAGATATGCGCGGTCTCACATCCTTACATGCAGAGTTACAAGCCTTGATTTGGGCTATGGAATCCCTATTGGCGTCTGGAGTTGATTGCCAGAGCTTCGAGACAGATTGTGCAGAATTAGTGGCGATGGTGCGGACCCCTGACGATTGGCCAGCCTTTTCGAATCTGTTGGAGGAGTTTTTTGCGTTCAGATCATGCTTCCCTTCCTTCTCTCTGACCAGGATCCCTCGAGAGCTCAACGTACGGGCAGATTGTCTTGCTCGTTCTTCAAGATCTTTATTTTCTGAAATTTCATTTGTAAACTCTTTTCCTCCGGTTTGGGCAACCAATCTAGGAGTTTTATTTTAATTTAATTAATGTTTGGTTGAAAAAAAAAAAAAACAAACAGATATGAAAACTAACAGGTGCCAACATGAAAAGTTGGGGGTGCAACGAAGAAACACAACTGTTAGACCAAAACTTTGCAACTTTGAGAGCATTAACAAAGGGTGAGATCATTAATAATACTGAAAGAACAAAAACTCTTTTCAAAGTCCATAAAAATATGTATATATATAAAAACAAAGAGTGTGAAAACAAAGAAGTGTGAAACAAAAATGTGTGAAAACTAACAAGTGCAATCATTGAAAGCTAGGGGTACGACGAAAAAACACAATTGTTGGATCAAAACATTGCAACTTTATATAAATAAACAGGTGTAAAACAAAAAGGTGTGAAAATTAACGGGTGCCAACATGGAAAGCTGGAGGTGCAACGAAGAAACACAATTGTTGGACTGAAATATTGCAACTTTTGAGATCATTAACAAAGGGTTTAATAGGTGCGATTTTTAAAAGATGGGGGTACGACGAAGAAACACGATTATTGGAAAAAAATTTTGCAACTATTGGGAGCATTAATAATTTTAAACCGTTAGATGAGATAATAGAAACAATCTCATCCGTTAGATTAAAGTTGATCCCCAAAAGTGAGTTTGCTATTATATATAGATTTTCCGGTTACACACATTTCGTTTGCTTATTTCTAACAACAAGAAGATATAAAATTGCCAAATGAACTTTTAAACTGAAGTGGACACATGTAAAAAATTAGGCCCAAAAACCCAAAAAACAACAAGAGAAACGGCGACGTGGCTGATTAAGCCATTCCTCGGAGCTCAAAGCCACAAACTTTGAAACAGAAACCAAAACACGACATTTACGTTTTTACGAAGTATTATTATAACCTCTCCTGCCTTCAATTACATCTTCAGATCTTCTAACTCACAAAGCTGTTGTACTTTTTGTCTTTTTTTTTTTTTCAGAAACTCTGATTCAGTAAAAAAAAAATCTTCAAATCTCTCTCTCTCGAGACCAGATTCTCTCATCCGGATTTGGATTGAAACCGTTTTGCTTTCCGAGAAATGTCGAACGGCACAGATCAGGCTCAACCACCGCCGGAGAACACTGCTAATCCTGTGGATTCGTCGAAGTCACGGAAGCGTGCGACCCCTGGGGATGATAATAATTGGCTTCCTCCTGATTGGAGAACCGAAGTTAGGGTTCGAACCTCCGGCACTAAAGCTGGTGTTGTCGATAAGGTAATAAAAAAATCCTCAGGCTCTTTCAATTTTTGAGCTCTGTGTTCATCGAGATTTGCTTAGTTCTTTAGGAATGGAATCTTGTAAAAAGTTTATTGAGAATTATCTGTACAAATGGATTGATATGTTCTTTCTTGATCTGAAATTGGGAATATTAATTATTTTGGGTATTTTAGAGACTCTTCAGTGTGTAATGAAGATTATAGATACATAGATTTAGTGGGTTCTTTACCTATTCAGAATGCTAGTTTGATGAAGATTTGCTCTGCGTGTGTGTGAAGGATGGCCATTGTGTAATGTTTGAATGTGTGGTTTTTGTAATATAGTTCTACTACGAACCTATTACGGGTCGTAAGTTCCGGTCCAAGAACGAGGTTTTGTACTACTTGGAACACGGGACTCCTAAAAAGGCCGTCAAGAAAGCGGATAACAACGGAGACTTGCATCCTAAAGTTAGTCAGAAAACGTTTCTCTCTTTGTTAGTTTAAAGTTTAACCCCCTTGTTTGCTTCTTCCTTTACTTGAACTGTTTGTCTTTGCACATTTTTTTGTAGCATTCTGAAGGTCGAGGAAGCAGTAGTAGGCGCCAGACCAAGTCCAACAAAAAAGCTAATGAGCCACCTCCAAAGCCTGTGAACTTTGATTTTATGAATGTGCCGGAGAAGGTCACTTGGACGGGGACTGATGGTTCAGATAAAGCTTGGTGGCCTTCCATTGGGGACTACAAGATTCAAGAATCTGTCAGCCAAGATTGGGACAAAGCATTCACTCTTGTCACAACCCAAAACGCTTGGAAACCAATGTTTTAGAAGAAGATTGCTGCTGCAGCTCAAATAACAGAAGCGCTAGAGAATCATGTCTATTTGGTACTTTGGATTTTGCTTTCATTTGTTTAACATGTGTAATGTAGGTTAATATAGTACTCATGTGATAGTTTAGCAACAGTTTAAATTTGGGTTGTAATATACTTTTTAACGTTTGTCGTAGATATTTTGAAGGCAAGGTATGTCAATATTATTGCCTTTGAGAGAATCATTGAGTAACAAAGTTATGAAATCTGAGATTTAATGGGTGGAGTTAGACGAGCCATGTTACTTACTTCACTTCTCAGTTCTCTCTGCTTTAAATCAGAGAAGCATCAGCTTTGTGCATAGACTCTACCTATCTAGGCTGCTTCAAATCTAATATCATTTAGAATCGTTTACGCTTGGTAAATGCTATTATGAAAATCTAGACAAAAGCGTCTGTAGTCCAACGGTTAGGATAATTGCCTTCCAAGCAATAGACCCGGGTTCGACTCCCGGCAGACGCATTTTTATTTTTATTTTTCCCCGCCATAATTGAGCCACCAAAGCATTCAGATGTCTCCAAAACCATCTGAACCAGGACTATACTGTATGTCTATAATGATACAGATGGAACCGGTCATTAATATACTTAAAATTTTCCCACTGAATAATTGACCAATAAATAACATATATATTAAGTTTCCAAGAATAATAGATATTCAAACAATAAAATATAATATTCTCTCTTAGAAGTACGATTATATGTTAACTATAACAAACATGCTAATGTTGTAATGTAAAAATGGCATGTCAATGGTTGTGGTTAAAAAGCTATATAATGTTTTCTTGATGTTCGAAAAGCTGAGCAAAACATGAGTTCTTTATCTTGCTCGAACAAAAAAATACCACTATTTGCCAATTTTAAGTACAAAAAAAATATATAAGGAAACATAATACTGTTATTCTGTAAATACTTTGGTTTTGTATTGTGAGATGATGTACTAAAAATATATTAAAGTTTTGGTAGCAATTTTAAAATGTTTGGAGTTTTAAGTTTGTAGTTTTAGCATATAAGAGAGTGAAAGATTTTATTTAGTCACTAATTTGATTAAGAACCAATTTTTATCGATGCATAAAAGAAGATATGAAAATGTTTTACCTTATGTTACGTGGCTTCAAAACCTAAGTAAGTACTAGTTATATTTTTGTCTTAATATTTTTGAATTTTGAATTTGAGATAAATTTTTGGACTCTCAATAGTAATTTGAAAATTTGAAAGAATGAAGCAGTTATAAATTATTATATCTTTGATAATTAATTTTTGGCAACGAAGATTCCAAAACTTCTTTAAAAGACAAGACCCAAAGAAAAAATCCATTACTTTGCTATAATTGAACAAACCAGTAGCAAATCCATTATAGACGTTTGAAGCAGGTGATCTACTAGGACAAGGTAACAGACCTAAATCTTTCCTTGTTTACTGCTAATCTATCAAAGAAAATCCTATACGGTTTCTTTTATACAGTATTCGAATGAGTGGATGAACCAGAACAGCTGCGCGAAAGCTGGTGGACTTGCTGGCAAATAAAGAAATTGCATAATCAAGTACCATTATTTTGAGGGGAAAAAAAAATCAACAAAACCAAAAACAAAAACAACAAAAAAAAACGTCTGCAATTTTAAAAAGACAAAAAATTCTCCATGTGATTTGCATAAGTAGATATGGTGCTGAGAGGTCCGTCTCCGAGTCCATTCCGGCGTCTAAATTGGTCATCCGCAACTCCTTCAACCACAACCGTTCTGAAGCTGTTAGCCTTGGGATCAAAATATAAAATCCGAAACGGATTCTCCAAAGCTGATGGTACGTAAATAAACTCGCCGGCATCATTGACACCTCTCAAGTGTAATCGGGGTTTTGAAATCGGATCATTACGAGTGAAAGGTAAACAAAGATGTTTACAAGACCACTCCTCTTTTTCGGCATCTTCCAGAATCCACATGGTAATATCATCAGATTTTGAAGAAACACTAACTAACTTCCCCTCATAAACTATGAGGAAACAATAAGAATAGGACGACCATGGTACTTTTATTACACTTAACTTTTCTGACCGGACATGGAAGCTCACCAAAAACTGAGAAAGACGATCATTTATAGGAGAGGCTACATAGTAGACAACCCCGTCAATGCATCGTCCAGAGCCACAAGGGAAATGCTCAGGGGTACCTTGGATGACTCTCCATGATTCTTGAGCTCCTCCTCCCAGTGTAAGAGCCCGAGGCTGATGATTGTTGCACTTAGGAAAATGACAAGCAGGGACAGACAACACTTTGTATGTACCATCTATCGGATCATATCCTAGAAAGTTAAACGAGAATAGCCAGCGACAGTTGGGTATGGGTAAACTCGAGAAACGCCTCGTGGTTGGGTTCCAGATTTGGGATTGTCCTGATATATTAAGACAGATCAGGCCATTGACCGACTCGCCGCTTTTAAAGACACCAAATTGAGGATATGTCATCGAATAACTGTCTGCCACTACTAGAGGGTTCTTCTCCTTCGAACTCTTGTTTTCTAACAAGGACAGAACCAACAGCTTGTCGTTTTCTCTTGACAAGATGACAAGACAGGGACTTTTCGATCGAGCTGCGAACGACTTTATGAAACATGGAAGGGTGGTGGCTGATGAACACAGCTTCGACACGCAGCGCGACTTGCCAACTGATTTTGCAGGAAGCCGTACGAGTACCTCCGAGATTAGATCCATAGGAATTGAGGTTCCTTTCGAAGATGATGAAAAGTCTTTTATTGCCGTAATCTTTTTTCCTGTTTTCTCTGGATCTTCTTGCTCCCCCATCATCGAGCTCAACCCTAATTCTTCTCTCTCTGTTTTCCTGACGGCTGTTTCTAGCTGTTTGGTTTTCAAAGTTACTTGTTAAAGAGATCACGACACTTATGAATTGTATCGTTAAGATTTGACATGTATCAAATCTAAAATTATTAAATATATATATTTTTTTGAATGTAAAAATTCAAAACTTATCATAAAAAGCATATCTTATCATATAAAGTTGAATTTTGAAAAATAGCTATTAATAAGATTTTGACATGTGTCAAGATTATATCAATATGAGATTTTGATAGGTGTAAAAGTTAATATTTAATAGGAGAGATTTGAAATTACAACAACAAAAACAAAATATTTTTTAAACAATATTAGTAATGTAAAAAAATAATTATCAAAAAATTACAAAAATAATTTTTTTAATAATTATAAAGAGATTATTAATTCTACAAAAAAGAAATGGGATTAAGGAAAATATACGGTTAATTATTAATTCTAAATTTTGTAAATACTCACTTCTATATAAACATAGATCGTCTCATATTTTTCATCTAACAAAATCATTTATTCAAAATTATTGCTTTCAACTTTATTCTAATTGGTAAAACTTTTTTTAATGGAATGTAAATTTTTTTTTTTTTAAACCAAGATTTTCTCCTATTTTCTCCTTTTTCAGTTTGGAATAGGTAAGATTAATATGTTGACAAAAAAAAAAGATAAATATATGTGTCTTCTTTTTTAATACTGTATTTTTAAATTTAATGTAGTATTTTAGGTTGTTTTATTTAATTTATCTTTTCACGTTTGAATTATTTGAGATTCATATATTATATTTCTTATAATTTTCTATTATTTCTATATTTATGTAAAATTAATTTTCTTCTAACTGCTCAACCTTGATTGGTTGGTCATACACCCTTTTTATGCAAACATAATTGTTACCATTCATTCAATCCCAAAGGAAGATAAAGAATAGATAGATAGATTGAAAACACAAGCTAATATAATTGTTACCACTCATCAACCTAACATAATTGTTACCACTCATCAACCTAATGGTTAGATAAAATAGGCTAATCAAACACAAGCTTACAACAAACAAAGATAGATAGATTGAAAAAACATAAATTATTATTGATAGATCCATAGGAGTTCGGAGGCTGTGACACCCTGGTTTGCGGATAGGTTTAAAGAATTGATTTGGCCACCGAGGTCACCAAAATGCACTTATCTTTGCGATCAAGGATCCTGAGAGAACTCCAGAGTTAATCGTGCTCAAGGAGGAGTTGTTTCAGGATGGATGACCTTTCGGGAAGTGATTGTCGAAACTGTGCGAGTGAGGACAAAACACAGGGAAAAATCATATGGTGATTTTTAGGGTCGATAAACAAGTATTTAAAGCCTCCTAGACTTAACAGACCGGCCGTCGGATATGGATGGGCCAGGAGTAGACGTGGGGCCCACTAAGGAAGGTGGGCCTGTAGACATGGGCTCACTAAGCAAGGTGGCAGTCGGGGCGTTCCAAAGACAAATGCTACATCATGGTGTAAAAAACACTTCCATAAATATATTGGAAAATTTAACATTAGTTACTATCAAAAGATTTTGTGACGTTAGAAAAAGGTCTTTAGTTTCATTGGTTGTCGGAACAAGTCATTTTTGAGAAAACTAAAGACGTGAATATGTTCTCTCCACACATGAGGATGGCAGAGCCGAGGTTCTCTCTATGGTGGAGGAGGTTGGATTCAAGGTTATTTCCCCAAGGTAGGAAGGTGGAGGAGGTTGGACGCAAGGTTATCTCTCTGAGGGAAGAAGGTGGAGCCAATGTTCTCTTCATGGTAGAGGACGTTTGGTGCAAAATTCTCTCCATAAGAGAGGAGAGTGGAGCCAAGGTTTTCTCCATGGTTGGTTATACACTATTGTGATGATACATCATTGATTAGTATACTATTTAATATATTTCTTATTCGAAATATTTTTCGAGCCAATGATTTTCTATGCAAAAGTGAAAGTAAAAAGACTTATAATAGTTGGCTTAATGTGTTCGTACAGACATTTTCTAGGTGGTGGTAAAATATATATTTGTGATATATAGTATATCCTCTATATATTAAAAGTGAAGCATTTTGGAGAAAAAACTGATTTGTCGTTGCCAAAGAGCTTCGTACCCAATTTATTGTTCACCCTTAGTATTCCAAAAAATTATATAAAACTGTCACTGCTATATATATATATATATATATATATATATATATATGTTTTGTCAACTGCCACTGCTATTCAATTTATTTATATACACAATATTTTGCTCCTATAAATTCTAAAATTGGTATATATTATTCAAAAATTGATAAATATTATCTCCTATATATTTTCAAAATTAAATTAATTTTCACTATAATATAATAATATAACTATATTATGAGATGTAAAAAATTATAAATTTAAAATTATATCTTCAGAAATATAAATAATATTACATTTCTAATAATTTTATAAAGCTCTAATGGTGAAAGAATCGAAGATCATTTGAAACTGGCTCAATGTTTATTCTTTTGCTAAAAACAATAACTATATTTGTCCAAAAAAACATATGATCACCAATTAAAATGACATGAATATATACTTTAATTTAGATAACTATGTAATGTAGTTAAACATTATATATAAATATGTAGTTATAGTATTTTTACAGAAATCTTAAAATTTAGAAAATCCAGTGATCTATAGGGATCTAATGACCAATTAAAACTTATAAAATCCACTGATATAATACCATAACAAAGACCAATTATATAAGAGATCTAATGACCAATTACAGTCTTCCCCCTCATGAAACAATTTTGTAATTTTATTTCTCCATCAATTACGGACACATATTTTACTTAAAAAACTAATAATATCCAAATTAATAGAATTCTCCTTAATAAAATACCTTTTGGTATCTCCTATAATGGACCTATATAAAATACTCACGCTTTATATCCCATTTTATTATTTTTCCTTCTCTTACTATATTATTTACTTTATTAGTTAAACATTAAATTGTCAAACTAAGGGATATTTCATTCAATAATTAAGGAAATCTTTATTATTAATTGGGGAATACATTTAAGGGTTAAAAAAAATTCATATCAAATATTCATGTTGCCAAACTGACCCAATTTACATATTAAGAAGAAAAAAAAAGATTAAACAACAGATTTATTATATTTCAGAAAATCGTTCAAATTAGTTCCATAGTAATCAGGTTATGAGAATTTTGTGTGGGTATATTCATGTATGACAAAATATGGGAAGAAAATTTTGGGAACAAGAATTCAAGCAGAACATGTGCGGACATACTATTTACTCATATGAATTACGAGGGATGGGTTTTTTTTGGGTCAAACAAAATTTAAACGTTACAATCAGACATATTAGACAGGTTTGATCGTTTGACAATTATATATTTTTAAAAAATTATGCAAAAATAACTCTGCACGTACGTGTTGTCCGAACCTAGTTTAGGTGTAAAAAATACGCTTTTAAGGGTAACATACATAAAAAATTTAATAATAGAAATAAATCTATATATTATAGCAAACATAAAACTTATAAAAAATGTACAACAAATTTTAATATATTTTTGTGAAATTTAATTTAATTTACAAAACTCTAAGCCCGCACAGCAGGCGGGTCCTTATATAGTATATATATAACAGCAAAACCACTTTTAAGGATCCATTTGAAATATCAGATAAGATTATTTTTATTATCTTAGCTAACAGTTTAGATTTGTTAATTTTCTCAAAAGTTGCAATGCTTCTAATGGTTTAGATTTAGATTGACATTTCTGTCAGTAATCTCATAGATTGTGCTGATCAATTGATAATCAAAGCATTGTATTTGGTGAGTATTGTAGCTGATAAGATTAAATAATGGAAATAAATCTGTATATTATAGCAAACATAAAACTTATAAAAAACGTACAACAAATTTTAATATATTTTTGTGAAATTTAATTTAATTTACAAAACTCTAAACCCGTACAATGGGCGAATTCTTATCTAGTATATACTCCCTCCGTTTCAAAATATAGGATGTTTTGGTGAAGTTTTTTGTTTCATAATATAGGATGCTTTCAAATTTCAATGCAACTTTTAGATTAGTTTAGTATTTTATATTATGCAGTATTGTTTCTGATTGGTTAAACTTGTTAAAAGTTAAGATGTCTTAATCTGCGTGCTTTGCTTAAAACATCCTATATTTTGAAACGGAGGGAGTATATAACAGCAAAACCACTTTTAAAAATTAATTTAAAATATCAGATAAAATTGTTTTTATTATCTCATCTAACAGTTTAGATGTGTTAATTTTGTCAAAAGTTGCAATGTTTCTAACGGTTTAGATTGACATTTCTGTTAGTAATCTCATAGATTGTGCTGATCAACTGATAATCAAAGCGTTGTATTTGGTGAGTATTGTAGCTGATAAAATACTTGAAGTCGATCAACGTTGTCTGATGAGGAAATATAGAGAACGAGAAAACATGAAGAAGCAGCTTAGGCAAGCAGCCGGCCAAGGGTATGTTCTGAGGAATCTCGAGGGAGTTAAAAAAAATATGGACAACTTACTCAAAAGATCTGTTTGAATAAGGGAATAGTAAAGGTATAAAATAGGTGGATGAAGTAATTTTGTTATCAACTAGAGAGCTCCTGTTGAGATAGTTGGCAAATATCATATATTAGTAAAATGTCGAGTGGTTGGAAACTCTTTAGAAGCCAGCTCGTGTGATATGAAATCAACCTCCCATGAGAAGGTTCAAATTAAGGTTCCTGCATCCAAGCTTTTGCTGCTAAAAATCCCAAGTTAGTAACTTTCCTTTTTGTTAAGAGCATATTTTAATCTAAATTGTGAGGACCCACAATAGGAAACAAATTAAAAAGTGTTCCTGCCTCTAGTTCTGCTGCACTCTTACAGTCTTACTTTACTGTATTGATCTTACTGAATGCTATTCTAAACATTTTTCGTGTTTAATTACTTTTCTGCCAAAAGCTCCCTCTCTATGGATCCAAGACTTCAACAGGCGGAATCCGGTAGCATCAATGACTCGTATGCTTTGATTGATGAGAATCCTTACCTTTTGGAGAGCATCGATGCAGTGCCATTTGTGAACACTACCCTTGACATAGCTGCAGCTTCTGGGAAAATAGCATTTGCCACAGAGATTCTGAATCTTAAGCCGTCATTTGCAAGAAAACTGAACACAAATGGGTACAGTCCATTACACATTGCTGAGGATCAACAAGAGTTTGTCATGTGGTGGCTCAGGCTTGATCCCAGCCTTTCTCGCGTTAAAGGTAGAGAAGGCATCACGATGTTCCATCTCCTAATTTTGTTAGAATATTGTAGGATATGATTTGGTGATCAAATCATATCTCTTACATTGGGGAATCAAAGAGAAATATTAATTACTTAATATGTGATTTGATTGCATATTTTTAGGAAGATTTACATCTATCATTTATGGATATATTTGTGTATATATATAGAGCCTTATGGCTATTGATAATAAACAAGAAAACCTTTTCCAAAATTATGTTTTCTTGACATGGTATCAGAGCAGGTCGAACTTGTCGAAGACAATGGCATCATCGGCGTATTTCCACGACGGAGAGAACTCATGAGTCATTATCACTCAAGTTCAGTCCAATGGTGCCCAGATCCGATGATGAAAAGATGCAACAGTGGAAAGCAAAAAGATTGACATGAAGAAGTTTTTGCCATCATATGTTCTGTTCGCAAACGACGAACCCGACGAGCCCGACAAACATCAAACACGACTTGAAGGAATCCAACACGACTTGAAGGAATCCTTGTGCCACACATAAATCTTGTGTTGTGACATCGAACACGACTTGAAGGAATCCAACACGACTTGGAGAAATCCTTGTGTCACACATAACTCTTGTGTTGTGACATCGAACACGACTTGAAGGAATCCAACACGACTTGGAGAAATCCTTGTGTCACACATAACTCTTGTGTTGTGACATCGAACACGACTTGAAGGAATCCAACACGACTTGGAGGAATCCTTGTGTCACACATAACTCTTTTGTTGTGACATCGAACACGACTAGAAGGAATGCTTGTGTCACACACACAAATCTTGTGTTGTGACATCGACGAACCAGATCTCGACAAGAAAAGCCGAGATGACTCGACGGTGGAGTATAAAACTGTGATGAATACCGAAACGGGGATGTGAAGATGAGTACATGATCAAGTTCAAGTTGGGCATTTGCAAGCGGCATGCTCCAACTTGAGGGAGGGTGTTAGAATATTGTAGGATATGATTTGGTGATCAAATCATATCTCTTACATTGGGAATCAAGGAGAAATATTAATCACTTAATATGTGATTTGATTGCATATTTTTAGGAAGATTTACATCTACCATTTATGGATATATTTGTGTATATATAGAGCCTTATGGCCATTGATAATAAACAAGAAAACGTTTTCAAAAATTATGTTTTCTTGACAAGTATTAAAAATAAAAAACAAAAAAAATAAAACCTAACTTGTTTTGGTTTTTTTTTCCAGAAATTACCTAGAATATTACATAAAAGTAGGTTTATTACTAGA
Source organism: Camelina sativa (assembly GCF_000633955.1). Classification (NCBI taxonomy): domain Eukaryota; kingdom Viridiplantae; phylum Streptophyta; class Magnoliopsida; order Brassicales; family Brassicaceae; genus Camelina; species Camelina sativa. The sequence continues at coordinate 16,012,734 of NC_025693.1, forward strand.
CTAACACGTTGAGATTTCTGTCTTACTAGAATAACACATAAAAGTTTGCAAATTACTTCTATATATGAGTTGTGTGTTTTATTATGTTTTATGCCATTCTCTTTTAAAACGAAGATCTTAAAAGGGGAAAATAAAAAGATCATAAACCTAAGTCGATCCCTTGAATCTTTGTGTTGTTTGTCTTACGATTGTTGGGTTGAGATCAGCTATTTTTAGATAGCTTGCGGCGTGAAAAGAATCTGTGTGGAGGACGTTTGGCTGGAGGACCACTGACGGCGAGTTGACGGCGAGGTGGTTTGAAGTAGAGGAGGAGGGAAATAAAGCGATTTGCTCAGAGGTAAATTTCTATATCGTGGTTTAGTCTCTATTGCTTACTGTTTTCTTATACCCGAGTATTACATAGTAGGCCTTGTATATTGTATGTTAGTTTTCTGTATGTTGTTGAGCTCTGTTTTTCGGAAGATATTTGTGTGACTTCATGTTGCTTCGTTGCTAATCTAAGCAACAAATGTTTTGTGATATTGAATTAATAACTAAACTAAAGCTTCTGTCGTAGATATGGGGTTAAGCAAGAGGTATCCAAGTAGGTTGTATGGGGTTGGTAATTTTCCACTGCCGATGAGAAGCATGCACCACGATTGTAGTTTGTCCAATCTTGGTGGTTTGAAAGGCTTTGTTGGTGATGAGGTGTATGACAAAATAAGAAAGAATTCGCAGCTGGGAGTTCTATTGGATCTAGCCGAATCTGACTACCTGTTTTGTGGGAAGACCATCCATTATCTATTGTCCAATCAATTGGCAATAAACATTCCTTCGGAGGTATGGTTTTTGGTTGGAGGAAAGCCGCTGAGGTTCTCTCTATATGAATATGAAGAAATTAGTGGTTTGAATTGTGAGAAGATTGATGAAACAGAGTTTGAAGTCGATCATACACCTTTATGGGCGGCTTTAAAGGTGAAAGCTTTTAATGGACCCAACTGGGAGGAGCTAGTTGAGGGTTTGAGAAGCTGCCGTGGGTGGTCTGATGAAATGAAGACGCAGATTGTTCGGTTGTATCTTGTTCATGTTGGAGTGCTTGGTTTATCAAGGAGCAGTCGGATACCTCTGGAATACGCTAAAAGGGCGTTGAATGAAGAAGCATTTGAGAGTTTTCAATGGGGTAGGGTTGGATTCAAGAGTTTAGTTGATTCCATCAAAGTCCTTGGGTTACCTAACAATGCTTATACCCTCCATGGATGTGTCCATGTATTGCTGATATGGGCATTTGAGAGCGTGAAGGTGCTGGGGGCTAGCTACGGGAATGTAAGAGAAGGTGTAGATTTGCCTCTGTTAAGGTGGAGAGGAGGGAGGCCAAGGAAGGATATCGAAGCCTTCATATCCGGGAGCAAACTCCTTAATAATGGGGAGGTATGCCTTCAATTTACGTATACATTATTTGTCTGCATTTTTTCTTTGTGATAGATTATTAAAAGTTATGGTATCTGAAATGCAGCTTCAGGTGAAGCATTTAGTACCTAAACCTTTGGAGTTCATATATCCAGATTGGCCAGGACAGTATTGTGTGTATGGTGTAGGAGAAGGTTTGAAGAAGAAACTGGATAATCTGCTGTTAGACGTGATCAATGGCGAAGTGGATGAAAGAGAATGGGATTGTGTAAAAAAAAGGAAGGGGGAACATACGAAGAAGAGGGAGAGGAGGCAACATGTTGCAGGGGTAAGTGACGATGATTTCCTTGAAACAGCCCCAACCAGCATCCATAATGTCCCCAATAATGCGAAGGAGCATAAAGAAAGTGTTGGGGACAAATGTTCATCAGAGAAGGCGTCTGGAGATAAGCATTCAGGTGTGCAGGGTGAAGATGGTAGTGGAAGGTTATTTACTATGGTTGAAACACTAGGGGCGAAAATGGATAATATTCAGATATCTTTTTCTAGAGCAATAGCGAAAGTTGTGTTCAAACTTCAAGGTATGGAGAGTAGGATGGGTAACTTTTAGAGTGACGTTCAACTATTGAAGAAAGTTGTTATCAACACAACGAATGGAGGAGCACATACGCAAGGACCTCGTACATTAAGAAATGACAAACAAAAAATAGAGGAGGTATGATCTGCGTACCGTATTGATAAAATTGTTATTATATATCTGTTGTTCAGTATGAAGTCTTTGTATTTATCTATTCGAGGAAACAATATCAATTTTAGTACTGTGAAGTTGTATAATTTTGTAATTATTTTGATATATGATTTTTTTCGTACACACAATTTAGCAATTTGTATACTTTGTCTCTAGTTTAACAGCGTCATATTATATTTCAAATGTCTTGTATATAACGTCAAATACATGTCTTTTGTTTCAAGTCATGGCTATATCAGATAAAGCATTCGGACAAGGATGGTTATAAAGTTGCTAGTTGTGTTAGGAATCCGTTAGCCATTAAGGATAAGGTCATGTGGTCTGGGAGTATTAAAATCGAACCAGAGGACAGTGTAGAGCGAATTCCAAAGCAGATGGTAGACAGTGTACAGCGTGTCAAAAGAGTACAGAGTTGGGAGACAGAGGAAGGCGATAAAAGAGCAAAGTATAATGACAAAGTTGATGGAGCAGGTGCTCAACCCGTTCCTATTAATGTTATCCATCCGGTAAGTGGTGGTAACCCTGGCTCGTCGGATCGAAAGTGCGAATCTGTTGTGGATTTAACCAAGGGGACCAGCAGTCCTGCATCGTCTCATACAGTGAAAGATAAGGAGAAAGCCAGGTATTTTGCATATTTGTTACAAAAGGTGTTTCCTCCATCAAGAGAGCTTGATCTTCTATTAGTAGATCCAGTGGGCACCAACATAGGGTTAAACCCTAATGACGAATCAATGCGAGCTGCATTAATGACCCGACGTGAAAGCCACATTGTAGTCCTATCTCCCGCAGTGTACGATCCTTTTAGTGAGGCAAGTCCTGAGAAAATTGCAAAGCTGATGTCCTTCCTAACTGATGATTTGTAAGTCTTCATTTAGAGTTGTATATAATTAGTGTCTATATTCGGATTTGAGGACTACGATCTATAACTGATTTGTTAATTTTGGTATTCAGGGCTAAAGTACCTTGCACTGGAAATGCCGAATTTTATTTTCGCCTCCTGACCCCTAAACAATTGTGGCCAACTACAACATTCGGCTGGTTATGGGATGCGGTAAGCTTCGTAGCATAACATTTGACGCAGTTAACTATGGTATACTAATGCCTGATAGATGTCACTCGTGTTGCAGCACATGGTTACATGTATGCATATGTTCCGTATTAGGGGGACGCAAACGCCATCCCCATATAAAACAGATCGTATTGCTTTTCTCGATCCTTTGTTTGTTAGTATGTGGGCATTCGAATTCCCTAAAATGGAAGCCTCTAATCAATGGGGTTTTCAAGAAGGTTGTTTTGAGACGTACGTGGGAAGGCTGCCAAAATACGGAATGACAAACAAGGTGTGTGTTGACGATGTAGACACCCTGCTCTTCCCATACAACCTCGATAACAACCATTGGGTAGCCATCGAAGCTGACTTAGTCCAGCGAAGGGTAAGAGTTTACGATAGCATAAACAGCGGTAGAACCGACAAGAGTCTACAAAAGAAGTGTAAGCCGTTCGCAAAAATGATCCCACGCTTGATACAAGCATATAACCGGAGGTACAAAGATGAGAATATCGGGGCGGCGGCATTTAGTTACTACCGGGTGAAAACACTCCCACAGAACTATCAACAAGGTGACTGTGGTGTGTACACGTTGAAGTGCTTAGAGTGTATAGCTCTTGGACTAAATTACACAGGCCTATGTGATGCGGCCATGCCTTCTATTAGGATGAAACTTGCTGCAGACGTATTTGATGAGGTCCCAGACCGAGACTGCTTTCTCCAACTAGATGCTACGTCGGAGACAGTAGATTATCCGGAAGCTGAGTTCAACTCGGGATCAAAAAGTTGAAGAAGTTAGGTTCCATGTACATTACCGGAGCAGTATGATTTTGCAAAATTGAAGATTGGCTTTATGCGTGTTGCTAAAAGAAGATGTGTGTTTGGTCATCTTTTTGGTAACATGTGGGATTTGAGGATGTCGTTCTTAGATTATCCGAGGTCTGGTCACTCACATAGCTCCTATCGGTTGTTTGTAAACCCTCTTTAGGTGTAGTATTTTTTGTATATTGCAGGGTCTAGATATGTATCATTATGACATCTTTCTAACCAGTATTAGTATATTTTAGGCCTTTATCAGATGTGTACGTACCATCAACTACGTAACGGCCTTATTATGGTCTGTGTACACACGTACGTATATTCATCAGTGTATGTACAATC
>NC_025693.1:16021334-16022192 GCF_000633955.1 Camelina sativa
TTTTTCTTCTTCAACCTCTCGACGAAGAAACACAACTATTCAGGAGTTAGTGAAATCCAGGACTCCTGTAAGCAATGATTTCAGATTTGTTATCTCAATGTCTTCATAAGCTATTTAAGATAAGTAATTTTGCATGTTCTTTAATTATGCCACTAATCAATTCCTTGTCGGTTCTCTAAGCAATTTTACAACAAATCGATCAAAACTCAAAATCTCTAAAGTTGATATGGCTTTGTTAGCTATCATCATATTTCCGGCGTTTAACCGCCATGAAACGCTCCGACGTTGGACTGGACGTAGTGTCTAGTTAAGACATCGAGATTAGTTAGATTGATTGTGTTTGTGTTTCTCATAATCTCAAGAATTTTCTTATTCAATCACTTTTCAGATTCTTCTTGCATTCATCTCTTTTGGTTTTGCTACTCACATAAGCTATTCAAACGGGAAGTTACGGTGGTGCTACCATCTCCTCCACCGTCTCCGCATCTTAAGATTTCTCCTTCTAACTTCTAAGCTTCCACCGAGAGTGAACCGGAATCGAATCATCGACGGAATGGTGCTATGCCGATATTGGATTTGTTTGAAATCGGTGAATTTGATCCAAAATTCGATTTGGATTCCGCATACGAGCTTAGGTCATCAAAAGTTCGTTGGGTGAAGAGAATAATCATCGAAAGATAATTCATAAGCAGATTTCTTCTCTTTNCGTTTTTGTAGCTCTTTCCACATCTCTCTTTTTTGGATAATTTCCACATTCGAGACCTGTCAACTCTGCAAATTCTTGTAATCCAAACTTGATTGGATTGCCACGAAACACAATCCACATCTCATGCCGCTTTTTGGTCACCAATTGACGGC
>NC_025693.1:16022252-16023053 GCF_000633955.1 Camelina sativa
CTCTGTACGTACGAAAATCTCCATGTTTGCCTGATTTTCCTTTATCATTGCTTCTTGTTTCCTGTAGAACCAGCTTAGTTCCGCCGCATACCTTTCAAATTGGTCATCGTCCAAACGTTCATCAACAATGGGCGTACCCCCCGGTCGCACATCATTTCTCGTGCTCTTCTCTTTCTTATTGTCAATTGTTGCGGTGTCTGCTCTTTTCCTCTTCTGGCAGTCAACTGTAACTATATCACCAATTAACCATTAATTTAAAAAAAAAAAATTTTATAGTGAAGTATAAATGTTTTTAATACCTTTCTCTTCGGGACGTCTCTGTTTTGGACACCTATCATCACCTCCCATCCATATTGCCTCATCCCATTTGTGGCCAGCTTTAATAAGATTTTCAATGTTGTCAACTTGATGGTCTTCCTCTTCGTCACGCCACGCCAATTCTAAAACTATCACAATGCTCCCCACTACCAACCATCCGTCTAATAACCACCTATAATATGATTACAAAAATATATACATTTTACGAAACACAGTTTCAGGTCGTTTACGTATTATATCAACCAAGTACATACCTCTTTAGCAGCCTCTCATGCGAAGATGTCTGCTGTCTTGATTGGCCGCAGTTTAGCTAGATTGTGGATCGATCTTTGATTAAACGCCTGATCTTGAACGTCAGATGGTACTAATCTTGCAATTGCTGGGACAGATTGGAAAGCCAACAGCTGGAGTGCTAGAGGAAGTCCATGAACAGCAACTGATTGTTGCTTGAAAGTTTTTACTAAGCTGTCTACGTCTGCTGGA
>NC_025693.1:16025087-16026363 GCF_000633955.1 Camelina sativa
AGGCTATCCGATCTCCAGACGTGGCGTTCTGATTGGAAGGTTTCTGTTAAGATCATCCGCAAGTGGAGAAAGAGAGAAGCAAACATCGTCACCTTTGAAATGGTTGTTTCGGATGTTTTCGTAAGTGACTCGTCTCATCATCATATTATATGCACTTAATATTAAATGATTCATGTACATCATGGTTGAACTTTTTCCCCCACCGTAGGGAGATAAGATGCATGCAACAATCAGCGAGGACCTGTTGCCCCAGTTCTGTGCGGGGATTGAGGAGGGTTTGGGGAAAACCTTCTCTAATTTCGTCGTCACTGACGACACATCCGCTGTGAAGGTCGTGGCTTCCAACTACCGGATCAAATTCACTGCTGACACGGTTGTGGACAACATTCGTTGCTTGTCGACCAATCACTACATCGACTACGTCCCCTTTGACCAAATTTACGAACGATGGTCTCCTTGGACCCAGAACTGCTGCTTAGGTAACGTTGCATTATGTTGTTCCGTTTTTTAATATCATATCCAGTACCATAATTCTAATGACATGACACCATAGACACGATGGGGCAAGTTACTCACGTCGAACGAAGAATATTGGTGGACGATCCAACTGCTCCACGGTTTGCCGAGAGAACCCGGTTGATACGGTTTTCATTAACGAATCTTGAGTGAGTCGTTTTCGCGATTATTAGCTTTCACACACTTTAAATATATAATGGGCTATTAACGTAAGGTGTCTCTGTGAGTAGGGGTCATCACTTGCAATGTGTGGGTTATGATGAAATGGTCGATGATTTTGCCCGCAATTTTGGCTATGTGGAGGCAAACCAGTTGTAGTCTTGCGTTTTTGGAGGCCCAAGTTTAAGGATGGAGGTACGGATTAGGCAAACGTATTTAAAACAATTCAATCACCTTTTAAATATAAGATTACTGCATAAAACTAATTTTGGTTACCCTTTTTCCTTATTTTTCCGGAAAAAGGGTTTTACATACCCCAACTAATATCATATGTTAAATTCATACATGATCTATCGCACTGTGCCAAATCATACAAAAAATAAAATTCACTACATTAACTTATGATTTTGTGCTAAACCATACCTGAGACATAACAATGTTAAATCACCGTTAAAGCGTGATGACATGGCTGCCATGTTTCAGAACAAAATTCAGAATCCAAAATCTCCATCCAAAGCGATGTCTTTGCTAGAGTTGAGATGACGCCATTTTATAATATAATAAATCAAATCCAACATCGTTCCATTCTTTTTCTTCTTCA
>NC_025693.1:16028768-16036314 GCF_000633955.1 Camelina sativa
AAAAAATAGGTCATTGTTGCTAGTATAACCAAAGTCGCAACAAACACATTTGTCAGTTTTAATTCCATAGTTAATCCATCACTCTTGTACGCAATCAACGCCTTCATCCTTTCCAACTCCATCTGATTTTCCTTGTGCATATTTAAGATGTTAGCAATCTCCTCTTTTTGTCCCTGAAGCGCTTCACGCATTTGATTCAAACTAGTTAACTTTAGAAGATCTTCCTTCACTGTTTTCAGTTCCTCCATCATAGCTTCACCCCACCATTTAAAAATGTGATAGTCCCCATCCTGCATTTTTTTAATTTTTTAAACGAAAACCTCAAGTTATGTAAATAAATCTGATCTTTAATCAACCTCGGGGAAACTGTACGTCACTTACCTCTCTATTTCTACAAGTGTAGTGGAGCCTCCCTGGGTTTGTCCTTGTAAAAGAAGGTTGTAGGTTTGGCCTTTCACCACAGTAACAAACAGCCGGGATCCCATACTCCGCATCGTCATACTCGACTGGACTCGTGTTTGCCAAAGCAGACATTAAGAACGAAACTGATAACGTAATTGAAGGAGGGAAAATAAAGAAAAGAGGAACGTTAAACTATTAACCGAATATCCAACTCTCTAAATCTAATCCAACATCTATGGCAGCGGCTCTCTCTGTTTCCCCCAAATCAGTTCAATGAACCCTAATTTCCCTGAATCTTATAAGATATCGATTATATTCGGTTAGCTTTTATAGAACATTCTGTTTTGTGTCGTTTTTTGTATTGTAAAACAACATGAACTTTTCCAAGTTGTGTCGTTTTCCAATAGATACGAACGGCGTCGTAAGCTTGATACAGTGCCGGTCCTGACATAAAGCCCGTAAATCAAGGGCTTTATGCTATAGATTATATTAGCGATTTTAGGGGAATCAATATCAAAAACGGTGCGGTGGTACAGTGGTAGGATTGGCCTTGACTGTCCTTCAGTGTCACGAGTTCGAGCCCTTGTATAGTTGTTTTTGTAACTTTTTTTTTCTAATGTTTGTGAATGGGCAAAATTGGTTGGGCCGGCACTGTTGATAGTTTTGTGTGTTTGCCCGGTGAAACTAAGTACACGTCGTCTATACGGTGGGTTCAAAGCTAGGGAATTGCCATTTTAGACCTTTTTTGGAATATAAGGCGCAATACGACATCTAGTAGACATTTTCGGAATAAAAGTTGCAAAACGACCAAAACGACAGATATTGGCATACACGTTAATTAACATCTTCATTACATAGTAATTTAATTATCAAATGAAACATACGTGGCGAGGTGAAACGCAACACAGAAGGGAACCGACGATACACCTAGAGGATTTCACATATAGATTTGGCCACCCACCACACTCCGCAATTTACACAGATGATGTCATAATAACGTGTGTTGGTCGATAACCTGCCCCATCTCAAACAACTACTCATGGCACAGTCCGGGAAAGGGATCAACGAACTGGAGGGATATACAAAAGAATCTTTGTACATGTTTTTACGCGCCGTCTTAAACATACTCAACCGTTGGAACAGATCTTCCCCGATAAGCCGTACTCCCTCTGATTGGAGTGGATAGTGATGTGCATCAAATTGGTGAAGAAAACGAACCGCCATCTGCTCGTCCCCATATAACATAGAGAAAATTCCACATGCGAGAGTGGACTCGGCATCTTCGGGAACGTTCTTTTTTAGTAGTGCGATACCGCGCTCAATGTCTCGCTCCTCGGCAACGATCCGTAGCCCCTCGTTGTAGATTGCTATTCTGTTCCCTGCGTCCAAGCATTTTTCGAAAATACGCCTGTGAATCCCTTCTTCCTGGAGTTCACCATTTGGCTTCCTTGTCGTTTGGAATGAAGAAGGATGTTCACAGATTTGGTAGATGCTGGCAACCTTCAGAACTTCTCGGGCAAGCACCGTATCCACTCCTCGCCGACCAGCCTTTAATAATGGGCCTGCTCGCCAGAACCCATCAACTACGAGATGCTTGGCTATTTTTATCAAGATCTCGTCTGGCAGATCAGTCTTCTTACGGCTAGAAGTCGCCATTTTTTGGGAGTTAATAGCAATATGTGCAGTATGTGCAGAACCAAATAGACGGAAACTGCCGCCTGCCCACTAATAAAACCTACGATGTGAGAGGTGGTTGGGGAGTTTGGCGAAAATCCTGGAAATTTATACTAGTTTCTATATGACGTCGTTTTAAATTACCCTATTGTTAACTACTTAATTACGAAGGAACCCATTTTAGGTTTATGAGCTCTCATGCACGCCTACTCGATTAGAATTACTAAAACAAATAAGTAGTGCGAACCACGTGTCAGTTTCGTGTTATCGGATTTCAAATTCCTTATATTCGAATTCGTTAAATATCGGCTGTAACTCACCCATCAGCTAACCCTAAGCTTAGACTATGACATTTGTAGGTTCTCTGATGTGACACAATAAAGAAGTGAGTCGTATTTATTGTTGCTTATTAGTTTTCTCATCATTATGTTTATTTGATGTGTATCCAGTTACGAAATTATCATCACTTCCTCTCAACGAGATCAATCCAAAGGGTTGCTATTCAATTGTTTTGATTGTATGATTATTTAAGCTTCTGTACGTAGACGACTACCACAATATATTATTACTCCCAACGTACATCAACTATGGTGTGGGGAATAAATTATCCTTCTGATAAAACAATACAACATTAAAGATTCTACTTATTATTAGGAGATAGTACAAGCATTCGGTCATTTCTTTTACTTTATTTAATGTCCAAAAACGAATGAACATTTTATAAAGGATGTCATTTTATAGCTTTAAATAAATTATTTTTGTGAAACAGATTCTAATAATAACAATTTTAATATTCAAAATTCTACATATTATTTTCTATCTCAATTTCAATAATTATTAGAATATAAAATAAAAGGATAGAGTAAGTTTTAATAATAAAACCATTGTACATAGTCTGACGAAATTAAACCAATATTTGAAATAGAAAACAACATTTGATTTCTATTTCTAGTCATTTTTTCATTCCTCATTTCCCGGACAGTCTGACGAATTTCTGCATTGTTTCTGTATGGGTTCCAGAGCTTTCTCCTTCCTGGGCAATTGTTTCAATTTTTGTCCCATCGTGTCCCATCACATTGTTAATGTGGTAATGTGCAGCAAACTCACTTCTATAAGTTAAAAAAAAATGTACATGTGAGACTGTGAACAGATATGAACACATACGCTTTCATACCAATTATTAATATAATATCAACTTACATATGCTTGTGATGTCCAAGTCCTTCGAAATCTGCTCGAATGAAGATTTTAGAAGACGCTTTGGTGTGTACAAGACATTGTACACCTACACACATTTACGTAATTGAGTTGCTAGACAAATTACATGTACTTGCTTCTATCATAATATCAATTTCCTCTGACGTACCTTCATAACTCCCAACCTTAAAGAACCGGAAGACACAAAACACTGGTTCGGATTTGTGGAGAACATGACATCCCTTTGATTCCCAATCAGAGAGGAATTGATGGGCATAAAAGTCTGTGAGACGACATTTGACACTTTCATTCCTGCATTAACGCACAGTTACTATCAAAGTTAAATCTATGAAGTTCAAATATATATGTGTATATTACTATGTTTATAGTATAATAGGTCCTTAACCTGCCATTCAGGAGAGTGAAGACAACTTCAATACACCTGCCATCGTAACGTCTTCTTATGACGTCTACATTTACGATGCACCCACAAACATCTAGCGCGGGAAAAATAAAATGGGGATGTAACGTTTATTTTGTACTTTTGCAGATATACTTAATGAATCTCAGCAACCATCGCAAGTTCATAATTCCACGGACATTAATATATACATATTAAAGAAATTATAGATAAAACATACCGAAAGATACGGGATGAGTAACTCTGCCACGAGTTATATCATCGATATCCTCGAAGCGGAAGTAATTTTTGTGATTCAAAGGTTGGATCACATCCATGGTTGACTCATGCGTAAACTTGATTTGGTATGGGTGATGAGTATTCCTCTCCTTGAGAGTTGGATTGATTAATTTAAACTCCCGAATATCGTACCAGGAACCGATTTCAGGGTTTGGCGGGATATTTGGGTATTCACCCTGTAGAAACGCCACTTCGATTGTGGAACCCTTCATAACAGATAAATTGTTATACATCAAAAACTGTTGGATTTAGCGAAATAAGAAAGACTTGTTCAACTAACCTCTTCGTCCACAAGGAGGAGAACTCGTTTTATAAAGCATTCGTGAATCGACCAAGCGTTCAACACCTTGGCGTGGATACACCAACACCAATTCCTTCTCTCGCGGTCCAGTTCAGCAATACGATCGGTTCTGAAGCTCATGGTGATCTCAGATTTTGGATATCTCTTACTTTAAACTGTGTTAGGAATTGACGAAGGTTGAGAGCAATTTAAATATTTACGGAGAGCGAAATCTCGAAACGGCGCGGCCTTTCAACTTTCCATGGTGTCCGTTTAATAAGACCCTAAATGTACGTACCTTCCCAATGTAGTATACGTACATATGTATAGTTTGTATATTTACAAGACTAACAAATAACCGGGAATCATAAATTAATAACGAGATCCCGACCAAAACGAAAGAGGATATCGCTAAGCCCACACCTTAACCATTAAACTCATAAATATTAACAAGCATCGATAGACCAAAATTATGTTTCCCTCAATTCGAAACCCTGTACCATAATTGTGATAAACACTTTAAGAGATGGTTTACTCGGGCTTGTTTTAAATAATATTCGGTTATTAGCGGTTTCAGATTTACAAGCAGAGTAAAGGTAGATCAAATATTTAGCTGTTCAGGTCTAGATTAAGGGTGAAGAGCATAATAAAAAGGTATACAATTTATGCATGTATTTCTCATGCATTAACCACAAAAAAAAACAAATAAACTGCAGTTAAAAATAATATCTATCTTGAATGGTAACTTATAAAGTGATGACAGGACTTGATGCTTTTCGCCCTTGATCTGCACTTGAACAGCCACATATTTGATTTATAAAGTTAGAGAACTCGTGTAAATTTATTTGTAAAATATGCTAGTACGGAAACGTGTCTTTTTCTACAAACCGGATTTGAGTCAAATTATATACGAACTACACAACTTTCCAATTTGACGTCCGGAACAGCCAATAGCTATAGCATTAAATGCGACAAGTACATGCAGGGATTTGACATCTTCTTTTGTGGAAAGTCGTTCTTACTTAAATTTTGAAATGACTATTATCTCATCATAGTGTTTACTGAACACTTTTTAAGCAAGTAATAATTATAAACTTTGCCCAACGAGTACAGTATACTTTTTATCTGAACGAAATATATTTTTGGTTACCGAGACGACGAGAGAACAACCTTTATCGTGTGAACCAGTATGATGTTGCGTAAGCATTACGTACACCTTTTACCAACTAATACAGTGTAACTTATTCTTCATTATGCATTGTGCTAAAAGGACACGTAGAGTAATTATATTGTACAGTATATATACAAATTTCACAACCTACCTCCTCTGTTGTTGAAGCATATATAATAGCTCCGGTAACGAAATCTCAAAAAAAGAAAAAATGGTGAAAGCACACAATAAACTCCCATATCTCCCTGATGATATTTTACTCGAAATCTTTAGGCTTCTCGCAGTAGATGGGCTGTCGCACCTTGCTCCAATTTTAAAGTTGGGTCGGCGAGGACTGAAGAAGGTGCTCGACCCCTATGTTCTAAAGGATGCAAACATCTACAACATCTGTTGGCATCCGTTATTGATCCAAACGTCAGACGACCCAACTGGTGGCCCTAAAGATAAAGGGATTCATAGGCGTATATTCAAAAAATGCTTCAAAGCTGGAAACGAAGTTGCAATCTACTACGAGGGCCTCCGGATTGTTGCGGAGGAGAGAGATATCAAGCGAGGCATTTCTGTTCTATCTCGTAACGTTCCCGCAGACGTTGAGGCAACACTGGCATGTGGTATCTTTTCTATGTTATATGGAAGCGAACAGATGGCGGTTCATTTTCTTCACTTATTTGATGCAGATCACTTTCCTCTAAAATCGCATGGGGTCAGATTTGTAGGTAAGTCTGTGTTTCGCCTGTTGTTTACACACCAGGTGGCACTTCAAAACACCTTCATAGATAAACTAGTCTATCCATCTACTCACCTGATCCCTAACCCGGACTGTGCCGCCATCTGTTTTATCCAATCCGGTTTCTTCTCTATAAACTTTTGAGATTACGACATCTTGTGTACTAATTGCGGACTTTGGTGGTTGGCGAAATCTATATGTGAAATCCTTTAGTTCTGTAATCTGCAATGGCTGCTCTTTAAAGTTTTTAGTTTTTTGTTGTAATGTACGGTTATATACGTCTGGTACGTACATGTGAACTTATATGAGCGGTGGTACGTACATCGATAATTTGTAGGGTATGTTATTAAATAAAACAGAACGATATGAACGGGACTAGTCCATGTGTACGTACACGTCACACACAATAGAACTAGTTTGGCACCGTGTACAACTATGTATTTATGTACGATGCCCTGTTTTGGTGTACGTACACAAATACATAGTTGTGGCACCGTGTACGATGGCGGATAACACTAAATAGAATACATTCGTTGATTATAAAATAAACTCCGGCATACACCGGATAACAGTTCGAGGTTCCAAAAAGAAAAAAACAACCATCAAGTACATAATATTTCAACATTAACCTAGTTGAAAACGTCGTCACTAAGGTTAAGCCGCAAAAAATTAAAAACATGAAAAGAGGATCTTAAAAGAACAAGCGCAACTCCTGTGCATACCAGTAGAAAAAACAGGACTTACACCCGGTGAGGTAGCTACTGCAAGTACACCTATGGTGGTGGAGGAGAGAAGGCGATGATCTCACTTCAAAAAGGGGACCACGGAGATGGAGGTTCGCAACATGGAACATAACCAGGCTAGCGACTTCAACGGCGGTGTTCATGTGAGGGACCATGAACCAGAAAATATTGCCAAACGCCTCGGCCTCCATCACTTGGCCGGTAAACGTTGCGATCAGCACATAAGCAAGGTTCGCATACGGATCCGTTGGTGCAAAAAAGCGTAGCAACGCCATACCTTTAGCAACNCTAGTTTGGCACCGTGTACAACTATGTATTTATGTACGATGCCCTGTTTTGGTGTACGTACACAAATACATAGTTGTGGCACCGTGTACGATGGCGGATAACACTAAATAGAATACATTCGTTGATTATAAAATAAACTCCGGCATACACCGGATAACAGTTCGAGGTTCCAAAAAGAAAAAAACAACCATCAAGTACATAATATTTCAACATTAACCTAGTTGAAAACGTCGTCACTAAGGTTAAGCCGCAAAAAATTAAAAACATGAAAAGAGGATCTTAAAAGAACAAGCGCAACTCCTGTGCATACCAGTAGAAAAAACAGGACTTACACCCGGTGAGGTAGCTACTGCAAGTACACCTA
>NC_025693.1:16037708-16044752 GCF_000633955.1 Camelina sativa
ATCGATTAAAATTGACTTATATGGACGTCAAATCAGTTGGCCATTGCATTAAATTGGCAACATGTCATTGCATTAAATACGACTACTAATAGATACAAATACATTGTTAATTTCCCTATATTATATATTAAATATAGTGATTTCAATTTTAAGTATAAAAGGGTACAATTCAATACAAGCTACACGGGCATGTAACTGTTGATGTAGGTCTTAGCCATGTATCGTACAAAATAAGATATTCGAGAAACTATTAGTTTTCATGGAACTAAACATTTTACTATGTTCAGCTTGTGGAGAATAGGAGAGCAACCTAAAGTGTATTGTAAATCTACCATATTGCTTCATACCTATGCTTTGCATGTGTTATCAACTTCGTTAAATATATTTGTGTACGAAAATTAAATCAATTGTCCAGTTATCACATCTAACAAAGTTCGTGGTTAGCTTTATTAGCTTGCCTTATTCTGCAAAGGTGCATCGCTGACAAACAACTTCGTTTAATATTAAAATTAGAATTGATAGGAGATAAGGTGTACAAGGAAACGAGGAAATGCAAACATGTTTCGTTATAACTACCAAAGCATTTGACTAATTCGGCGAGCGCACCACCAGATTGTGCATTTCCTGCAACGATGCTTGTAAGGGCCCACCATATTGTCCACGTCTTTCCTCGTCATTGAGAGCGCGCATTTTATTGCGCACGAAGGAGTTGTTATTTCCCCATCATCAGGGTAGTCAAAAAACACACCATAAGTTGTATTGTGTGATGCTCCATAGTGAATAAGCTCAGTGATGAGTTCTTCACACATATCTCCAACCTCTTCGGAGTCAAGTGGGTAGTGTTTTATAGAAAACAGCTGAAGCAAATGACCCGCCTGGACTCCGGACCCTTTACAGATGCACAACATGGCAGACGCAAGNCATTTTAGTGCGCACGAAGGAGTTGTTATTTCCCCATCATCAGGGTAGTCAAAAAACACACCATAAGTTGTATTGTGTGATGCTCCATAGTGAATAAGCTCAGTGATGAGTTCTTCACACATATCTCCAACCTCTTCGGAGTCAAGTGGGTAGTGTTTTATAGAAAACAGCTGAAGCAAATGACCCGCCTGGACTCCGGATCCTTTACAGATGCACAACATGGCAGACGCAAGAGTAGCGTCGGCATGTGTTGGTATGTTACGCATGAGTAAATTTACGGCCCCTTCAATGTCCCCATCTTTTGTTGCAAGACGAAGGCCTTCATAATATATGGTCGTTGGATTATCTGCATCTAGGCACCTTTCAAAAAACTTCCTGTGTCGACCACCAAACATGATATCATCGGGGTCACTGCACATGTTGAAGATGTTTGCCTCTTTCAAGACATCGGAACGGTAAACTATAGTTTTGCCT
The DNA here is from genome assembly GCF_000633955.1 of Camelina sativa. Lineage (NCBI taxonomy): Eukaryota > Viridiplantae > Streptophyta > Magnoliopsida > Brassicales > Brassicaceae > Camelina > Camelina sativa. The sequence goes on from NC_025693.1 coordinate 16,039,104, forward strand.
CTATTTCCCGAACGTAGAAGTGACTGCATGTACCACCAGTGTTTTGCTGCCATTAGTTTAGCTATTCGCGCCAACAGATCGTCAGGAAGATTTGGGTTGGTCATCTTTGTAATGAAAGTATTATGTGCACATAGGAATGCAAACGATTTATAATATGAACTTGTTGATATGGTTGGGGAAGTATTTGGTATGGATATAAATGATATTTGATATAACTGCGTGACAAGATGGCGAGGTGACATCAAACCACTAATTATTAAGATTTTAAAACATCCACTAACAAAATAGATGGAGTGTCGTTTTGAGAATCTTAATGGGCCGTTAATATTTTAGGCCTCTTTATATCATAACAATATATGATCCTCCACATCCCCTATTAGTATACACGTGTCATAACCATATTACGGATTTGAATTCTACTATAATCTACTATCTCAATCTCGATTATTCACTACCCGCTCAGCTTAACGTAGTGGCAGACATGACACCAGTTGGCAACTGCGATGTGACAACTGATAGCCGCAAAAGTCTTATATGCGAAGACGTAGAAGAGTTGTTTTACAAGTAAGTAGAGGGATGTGACTTATATCTCATCGATGTGTCTTGATGAGTACGTTTAATATGATTTATTTGTAATCATTACTAAATTCCGAAATCTGGTCACAATTGTACTAAACGACCACAGTGTGAACTAAATAAGTTTCTGGTTAGCATTCTATATATATAATAATTTAAAAACATGTAACTCCCACCTACAACTCTCCCTTTATTATTGTATGTAGGTGTTGAACACCAACCACAAGTTGCAACACCTACGAAACATTGTTTTAGAAAAAGGAAGTGAAAATGTCGCATGCAACTGGAAAAATGCTTGATATACCCGATGAAATATTGATTAAAATCCTCGGCTTTCTCGCAGTTGATGGTTTGGAGTACCTTGCTCCAATACTGAAGGCAGGTCATCGAGGTGTAGAAACAACACTCTCTCCCGAAGTTTTAAAGGTTGCTAGCATCTTCAGCTTATGCTGGCATCCGACGATGTTCCAAACACCACATCACCCAAATGGTAGAGTCCAAAATGAAGGGATCCATAGGCGTATCTTCGAAAAATGCCTAGATGCTGGCAACAAACAGGCAATTTTTTTCGAAGGTTTCCGGGTTGTTGCCGAGGTGGAAGACATTAAGCAAGGTATCGCACTTCTAACTCGTAACATTCCCGCGGAACCTATCTCGACACTAGCTTGTGGGTTTTTTCTATGTTAGTTGGGAACTGCGAGATGGCTACTAATTTTCTTGAACTGTTTGATTCACATCACTACCCACTTAAATCGGAACGAACAAGGTTTCTGGCCAAGGGGGTGTTCCGGTTGCTGTGTAGATATCAGACGGCGCGAGTAGACACATACAGGGACATATTCGTCTATCCTATTGCTCCCTTGATCCCTTCTCCGGAATGTGGTCGATTGTGTTTATTGGAGCATGGTTTCTACTCTCTCCGGTATGAAGATTATGACATTGTCTGCACAAATTGCGGCCTCTGGTGGTTGGCGAAAGCTATGTCCAAGATCCTATAGTTATTTTTTCTCATAATATGTTTCGCCCTCAATGTAATATCTAACGAATATCCTGTTATCAACGCAGTTCTTATATCTTCTAGAATCCTTGTACGGCATATAAATCCGTTTAGAATGTCTCCCTGTTGTACTACATTTTGGTTCATGTAACACCTAATATTGTATCCTTTATAAGAACGCGGAATCTATTGCTACTTAATATGTTGTTTACGAAAGCTAAGAGGTTGGGTGCCTAAACGTGACCATCGGAGATGAATTATGAATATAAAACTATATAACTCGTACCTTCCCATTGCAAAACCATTTAAATATAATACTAAGACGTACACAACCTGAAAGATGTTAGTGTAATAACAACGTTTATAATTTCAGTGTACGTTCAAGAGAATGTACGTTTAGTGTACGTACAATAGTATATACTTTAAGGCCTTGTACGTATTAGAGTTTGCAATTTGCGTGTACGTAGAATGGGAAGGAATAGTTCGGGCATTATCTCCCTTTATGCAATTTTTGTTTGGGTGAGCAAAACCCCCTTTATGCAAATTAATTATAAATATATCCGCTGACGCAGATTCTTCTATTTCGTATTAGTATATACGTGGCGCCACCATAATAACGGATGTCAAATGCGTTATACACTACTTAGACAATTATTTCTCTTAAATTCCGCTAGGCTCTACTTAGGGTAGACATGACAGCAGTAGGTTGGACGAAGTGACAACTCCTACCCCCCAAGTCGTGTTATCTCAGCGTGATGTGATTTATATCTCAGCGAGTTTTAATTAAACAGTAGTAAGTGACGTTTGTCTCGGCGCATTACAACAATAAACGGGTAGGGTGTTAGCTAAATACGTATCTCGTTAGCGTTCTATAAATTATAATTACCAGTCCCACTGAGTGCAACCTGAACTTTGTGTTCTTCAAACACCCTTCTGTACAAGTTGTAGTTCCTACTGAAAAATCACAGCAAGATGGCGTCTGCGTCTCAAAAAATGCCTCATCTACCAGATGAGATGTTGATTATCATCTTCGGGTTTCTCGCAGTTGATGGTTTGAACTACCTAGCTCCAATAGTCAAGGCAGGACCTCGAGGAGTCAAAACAGCGCTTAGGCCTCAAGTTCTCAAGGATGCTAACATCTCCAGCATTACTTGCCATCCTTCTTGGTTCCAAAAATTACATCATCGAAATCGTAGAATAAAAGAGGAAGGGATGCACCGGCGTATCTTCGAAAAATGCCTTGACGCTGGGAACAAAAAGGCAATCTATTACGAAGGTCTCCGGGTTGTTGCCGAGGAAAGCGACATTAAGGGAGGTATTGCACTTCTAACTCGTAACGTACCCGCAGAAGATAATGCCACATTAGCATGTGGGTTTTTTTCTATGTTACATGGGAACCTCGACATGGCGGGTCATTATCTTTATTTGTTTTTTGCATACCACTACCAACTAAATACAACTCAAACAAGGATTTTGGGCAGGGAGTTGTTCATGTTGCTGGGTAGATATCAAACGGCGCGAGAAAACACGTACAAGGATACATTCGTCTATCCGATTGCCCCTTTGATCCCTTCTCCGGAATGTGCTAAATTGTGTTTATTGGAGCATGGTCTGTACTCTCTCAAGTATCAAGACTATGACATGATGTGCAACAATTGCGGCCTTTGGTGGTTAGCGAAATCTATATCCGAGATCCTTTAGTTATATTATCGCTTTAGATGTATCGCCCTAAAAGGTTCATCTAAATGTCTTCTGTTATAAACGCCGTACTAATATCTACGTCATAGGGTTTACGCGCACTAAATCCGGCCTTTTGTTTCCATGGTTTTCTCTTCTAGTTATTTTTAAGCATGTACCAGTTGATGTTGTATCCTTTCCTTTTTTTACTGTTCTTTCTTGCAAAACAATTGTACACAATTGATATATCTGCCTATTGTGTATGTACAACAAATTGTGTTTGGGTACATGGGTGCTTAAGTTTGGTACGAGTAATGTATTGTTTTGTTACAACTGTGCATTCGGTTGGTGAAGTCGGATGTGTACACATCCCTATGATACATAGGTATCGGGCCTCAATTTTAGTAAGCCCATTCGGTAAGGATTTTTTGTTTATTTTCTTAAAAATAAGGCCTCAATTTAAGAGTTTGAGTTGAGGCCCCATTTAAAAATTAAAAAATTACATCGGACTTACTGAGAAAAACAATTTAAAAGTAAACAATACAATTTATTTTCGTATTGGGCCTCCAATGTTGATGGACCGGCAATGAAATTTTGGGTTGTTTAAACCAAATTGTGACTAGGATAACTCTACAATATCAACCATTGAATCAATTTTGTCGTAGTGGGTGGGCGCCATAACGTAATTAAGAAAGTATGGGGGGGGAAAGCATACATCAACAAGAAAATAAAATAAAACCACGTACAAAACGTAAATTAGTTGTCTGTACGTACACTACGAATTAAAGTAAATTTGAAATATAAACCCGAAGAAAAACAAAGAAAGCGGAGAGTCGCGCTTATTAGAGAAGGAGAGAGGGGGAGTCGGTAGAAAGACGCAACTACCAGTGGCGACGTTTTGTTTTGTTTAAATAGCATCACCCTGTCTCCTTTCCAAACCCATGGTAGAAACGAGTAACAGGAAATTATCAGAAAAAACCATGGAGTTTAGAGTTGATGCCATCGCTGATTTTAGACCAGGAAAAACGAATTGGATTATCCAAGCGAAGGTCTTGAATTCGTGGTATGTTACTGAGTTCTTTCAAAAGCGGGTTCTGCTCCTTGCTGATACACGGGTTAGTCCACTTTGCTTTGTAAAATATTTGCACGAAGTTGTTAACCAAAGCAGTGGTCTTATACACAATTGATATGCAATTTGTAGGGTGACACAATCGAGGTGGCGTTTTTACCAGGGACCTATAAGAAAATGAGGAAGTATATCTATGATGGTGATTGGTATGAAATTAGGAATTTCAAGGTCATCCAGCCAACACTTAGGGAGAGGAATACACATCATCCTTTCTAAATCAAATTTATTGATGAGTCGACGATGGGCCTGCTCTCACCGGTGAATCAAAAACACTACTTCCGTTTCGAGGATTTGGGTGATATATCTCGAGGGAGAATTACCCATCCCATATCATTCGGTACGCTTATCTTCAATTTTCAATTACACAAATCGTTTGAAACAACGTTAAAAACGTTTGCTAAATGATATATTAGTGCACATTACTAGTTTTTAATCCTGATACTAAATAAATAAGTTAGTAGACAATCAAAATACATAGGTTGTAACGTTTAAAGTATGTGTCTATCCTTCCCTCGCATTATGTCCTCTCTAATGGACCATATAAAATACACAAATAGATATATTTCGCTTTTCTAATCTTCTTATTCAAACAGAAAACCGTTTGCTTGAGATTTCTAAAAAGCCCACACGAGTAATAGGCCCAACTAGGGCAGCCGGGGACAATTTCTCCAACAATTATAGTTAAACAACAATGTGGGCTTAGAAATTAAAAAGGTCCATCATTACAAAAAGCTATGTTGGCACTTAGGAAAAAAGAGTATTATCCTTACGCCAAGAAAAGATAATACGTCTATTGTCACCCATGCACTACGTATTAGCTTGACATGTTGTACGGTTGTGGCCAACCTGTTGACAATGAGAACAAGCATGCTGTTTGCGGGGCCGCTTCGTCTCCAACGCAACCTCGACAAAAGACTTCCTCCTCGTCATCTTTAGCCTTCCTGGAGGATTCCTAACAAAAGGCGGTTTACATCTGGACGGTGTAATATCAGTAGGAACGATGCAGGATGTATCTATCGGCATTATCGCCTCCGCATACCCACTGTAGAGGCTGTCTCTGCGGAAGTATGGATGGTGCTGGTTTATAACTGATATGTTGGCCGTATATGCGGCTGCGATAGCATGTACGCATGACATCCTCTCTAGATCAAAACGCCTACATGAACACCTCTTATACCTCAGATTGACAACATGCGTTGAGGTACCACCACTTACTTCAAATCGATCTTCATCAATTTCTTGAACCTTTAGACGCCTTGACTGTTCAATA
>NC_025693.1:16045766-16048796 GCF_000633955.1 Camelina sativa
GTTCTCCACTCCTTTGGTGAGTAAAGTTGGCATTGCGGCAGCTTGTTTTCTCCTTGTAGCAAACCAACGTGTCAACATATTCCGAACAGCTTCTAATAACTCTACATTGGGATAGGCTCTCGCAGGATTCATTACTTTGTTTAGCGATTCTGCAATGTTGCTCGTGGTGAAGTTGTACCTATCACCAGGAAAGTGCGCCCTGCTCCACTTGGTTACATCTGCACGAACCAAGTAAGCATGCAGTTGCAGATTAGCTTCTTGAATTTGCTGGAAGATTTCTTCGAAATCAACTACACGGTACGCTGCAGCTGCTTTGTTTTACCAGCCGAAATGTTTCGCTCCCACTAAATCTCAGGATAATATTCTTGTGAAGATGATAAGTGCAGATTCCTCGACTTGCCAGGGGGTACACTTTAGCGATAGCTTTACCAATAGATTTATGCCGGTCAGATATCAGTGCAAGCTCTTCATCATCAGGAATTACACTACTTAATTGAGTAAAGAACCATTCCCACGACACGTCGTTCTCTGTATCAACAACCGCATACGCCAGAGGGAAAATATTAAAATTCCCATCTTGTGTTGTCGCTATCAGAAGAGTCCCTTTGAATTCACCTTTCAAAAAGGTTCCATCTACAACTACAACTTTCCGCATATACCTGAAACCCTTAATGCATCCAGCAATCGCAATGAAAACATACTTGAATCTGTCTTCTGCATCAACGACCAGTCTAGTAAGGGTCCCCGGATTAGAGGACCTCAGCCTGTATAAATATGCCGGTAATTCAGCGTATCCACTTTCAGGTGTACCCCTAACATACTCCCGCGCCTTTATAAGTGTACGATGTGCCTTCCAGTAGCCAAGCTATTATATGAAAATGGTCAGTAAAAGACATCAGCACTAAACAATATCAACTAGATCGAATTATATATATGTGCAGTGCAGGCCATAGAATCAACTAATTTCTGACAAACTCAACAAACTTAAGCTACGATCTGTTTGTACACCCTATAAACAAGTACACTCACAGAGCCAACCATAAAACAAACATATTAAAGTATTCCAGTAGCCAACCTGTACACCATATCGTAGGTTGAGCCCATCCCCAACAAGATTTGGCACAACAGAACTTCCCACACCACCAACATAATCCTTGTATAATTGAGCTAGGATTGGTGGTTTAGCATTACGGCTACGGCCATATCGTTCCGTAACAGAGCAAGTATGTTCACGATAATATCTGCAAATATGAAACACCGGCGAATCACCCATGGTTGAAGCCCGTATTTTCCATTTACAACCTTTTACCCAACACTCAACGATTAACAAAATGGGCGTTGAATATCGAACATTGTAATCATATTTATCTAATACACTCAGCACCCTCAACCTTGCCACCAACGTTTCTTTGCTATCAAACTTATCCCCCAGAGCAATATCACCATCTCCGTTTTCTATTTTGCGAACCTCCTTCTCAATTGCATCAGCTGCAGAGTTAGTCTTGCGGGTACGGTTATTTGATTCTGTGTTACACACATTTTCCTCTATACAAGACCCACCCCCAGGTCCGTCGTCCAATGATTCCTCTGCTTCATCCGGGGCGAAGTTGGAGTACAGCAGATAGTCTTCATCCCCTGAACTTGCACCATCGCTGTCGTCACAGTAATCAAATCTACTGTTGTCCTCGTCATCTGCTTCATCTTCATCTAGATCATTTCCTACATTATCTTCACCGTCTTCCTTCCGACTCTCGTACTCATCATCTTTCTCTCCCATTTCCTCTGCCACGCCTACGAAATCATCTACAACGACTTCAGGGGTCTTGGGTGTTGGTTCTGGGGTTTTCGGTTTAACTTCCTCGAACAAGGTTTCACCAGATTTAGCTTCGATCTCAACGCATAGCCGGATGAGTTCACTCCTATGCTGTTTGAGAAAGTTTTGAAACTGCCGACCATTCGAAACAATCACCGGTGGCATATAACATCCGCTTTTTTATATCTATCTAACATGTAGCTCAACTTTATCGCGANTTTTCTATTTTGCGAACCTCCTTCTCAATTGCATCAGCTGCAGAGTTAGTCTTGCGGGTACGGTTATTTGATTCTGTGTTACACACATTTTCCTCTATACACGACCCACCCCCAGGTTCCAATGATTCCTCTGCTTCATCCGGGGCGAAGTTGGAGTACAGCAGATAGTCTTCATCCCCTGAACTTGCACCATCGCTGTCGTCACAGTAATCAAATCTACTGTTGTCCTCGTCATCTGCTTCATCTTCATCTAGATCATTTCCTACATTATCTTCACCGTCTTCCTTCCGACTCTCGTACTCATCATCTTTCTCTCCCATTTCCTCTGCCACGCCTACGAAATCATCTACAACGACTTCAGGGGTCTTGGGTGTTGGTTCTGGGGTTTTCGGTTTAACTTCCTCGAACAAGGTTTCACCAGATTTAGCTTCGATCTCAACGCATAGCCGGATGAGTTCACTCCTATGCTGTTTGAGAAAGTTTTGAAACTGCCGACCATTCGAAACAATCACCGGTGGCATATAACATCCGCTTTTTTATATCTATCTAACATATAGCTCAACTTTATCGCGAAAGTTCTTTCACAGAAACCAAAGTCATCGTACACCATAGCAGTAAAGTCTTCAAACTTTGTTTCTTTATCGGCAACTATAATCCTGCACCCTTTGCTAGTATCAACATCAAACAACCATCGCTTTTTGTCTACCCTCCACCTCCCACACGCCAAAACGATATCTTGCTCTTCCATGGATGAACCGAGAGGAAAGTTAACAAAACTGAGTAGGAAAAAGATGTTTGCTCCGGCAGACAAACAGAACACGATTGATGAATCTGCTACAAACTTTATTACATGAACACCATAGATCGAAAGAACAGGAAAGGTAGATCTTCTTCCAATAAGTCTATCGCAACGCTTGACTGTCTTTGCCAGCTCAAACAAATTCGTGTTATTCTGGTAAGACTTTACAGCTGTCAATCTTGCTTACTAAATCTACCACG